>NW_026777327.1:0-33468 GCF_030936135.1 Gavia stellata
TAGAGCTTTCAGGGCTGGCACCTTCAGACTAGGAGCAATCGCTGGACGTTCTCAATTTCACTGTTGCGCTCTGACGTGAATTAGCGAGGGGAAGCGATGATACTTCTGGACCTTTGAGCATCTAAAGAAGTTCAGAGCCCAAGTGTTTGTGGTTCGTTTGAGAGGTTATCAGTGGGAGATGAGGACCAGCAAGAGCTTTCAGGGCTGGCACCTTTAGACTAGGAGCAATCGCTGGACGTTCGCAATGTTGGTGTGGAGCTCTTGCCAGATTGAGCAGGAGAACGAGTGTATGTTGGAACCTTTAGTAGTCTAAACAAGTTCAGAGCCCAAGTGTTTGTGGTTCGTTTGAGAGGTTACCAGTGGGAGATGAGGACCAGCAAGAGCTTTCAGGGCTGGCACCTTCAGTCTAGAAGCAATCAGTGGACGTTCGCAATTTCAGTATTGAGCTCTGACGTGAATTAGCGAGGGGAGGCGATGATACGTCTGGACCTTTGAGTGTCTAAAGAAGTTCAGAGCCCAAGTGTTTGTGGTTCGTTTGAGAGGTTCCCAGTGGGAGATGAGGACCAGCAAGAGCTTTCAGGGCTGGCACCTTTAGACTAGGAGCAATCGGTGGACGTTCGCAATTTCAGTGTTGCGCTCTGACGTGAATTAGCGAGGGGAAGTGATGATACGTCTGGACCTTTGAGTGTCTAAAGAAGTTCAGAGCCCAAGTGTTTGTGGTTCGTTTGAGAGGTTACCAGTGGGAGATGAGGACCAGCAAGAGCTTTCAGGGCTGGCACCTTTAGACTAGGAGCAATCGCTGGACGTTTGCAATTTCAGTATTGAGCTCTGACGTGAATTAGCGAGGGAAGCGATGATACGTCTGGGCCTTTCAGTGTCTAAAGAAGTTCAGAGCCCAAGTGTTTGTGGTTCGTTTGAGAGGTTACCAGTGGGAGATGAGGACCAGCAAGAGCTTTCAGGGCTGGCACCTTCAGTCTAGAAGCAATCAGTGGACGTTCGCAATTTCAGTATTGAGCTCTGAGGTGAATTAGCGAGGGGAAGCGATGATACGTCTGGACCTTTGAGTGTCTAAAGAAGTTCAGAGCCCAAGTGTTTGTGGCTCGTTTGAGAGGTTACCAGTGGGAGATGAGGAGCAGCAAGAGCTTTCAGGGCTGGCACCTTCAGACTAGGAGCAATCGCTGGACGTTCGCAATTTCAGGGTTGCGCTCTGACGTGAATTAGCGAGGGGAAGCGATGATACTTCTGGACCTTTGAGCATCTAAAGAAGTTCAGAGCCCAAGTGTTTGTGGTTCTTTTGAGAGGTTATCAGTGGGAGATGAGGACCAGCAAGAGCTTTCAGGGCTGGCACCTTTAGACTAGGAGCAATCGCTGGACGTTCGCAATGTTGGTGTGGAGCTCTTGCCAGATTGAGCAGGAGAACGAGTGTATGTTGGAACCTTTAGTAGTCTAAACAAGTTCAGAGCCCAAGTGTTTGTGGTTCGTTTGAGAGGTTACCAGTGGGAGATGAGGACCAGCAAGAGCTTTCAGGGCTGGCACCTTCAGTCTAGAAGCAATCAGTGGACGTTCGCAATTTCAGTATTGAGCTCTGACGTGAATTAGCGAGGGGAGGCGATGATACGTCTGGCCCTTTGAGTGTCTAAACAAGTTCAGAGCCCAAGTGTTTGTGGCTCGTTTGAGAGGTTACCAGTGGGAGATGAGGAGCAGCAAGAGCTTTCAGGGCTGGCACCTTTAGACTAGGAGCAATCGGTGGACGTTCTCAATTTCACTGTTGCGCTCTGACGTGAATTAGCGAGGGGAAGCGATGATACGTCTGTACCTTTGAGTATCTAAAGACGATCAGAGCCCAAGTGTTTGTGGTTCGTTTGAGAGGTTACCAGTTGGAGATGAGGAGCAGCAAGAGCTTTCAGGGCTGGCACCTTTAGATTAGGAGCAATCGCTGAATGTTCGCAATTTCAGATTTGAGCTCTGACGTGAATTAGCGAGGGGAAGCGATGATACGTCTGGACCTTTGAGTGTCTAAAGAAGTTCACAGCCAAAGTGTTTGTGGTTCTTTTGAAAGGTTAGCAGCGGGAGATGAGGACCAGCAAGAGCTTTCAGGACTGGCACGTTTAGACCAGGAGCAATCGCTGGACGTTCGCAATTTCAGATTTGAGCTCTGATGTGAATTAGGAGGGGAAGCGATGATACCTCTGAACCTTCGAGTGTCTAAACAAGTTCAGAGCCCAAGTGTTTGTGGTTCGTTTGAGAGGTTACCAGTGGGAGATGAGGACCAGCAAGAGCTTTCAGGGCTGGCACCTTTAGACTAGGAGCAATCGCTGGACGTTCGCAATTCCGCTTTTGAGATATGGCCAGATTGAGCATGAGAACGAGTGTATGTTGGAACTCTTAGTAGTCTAAACAAGTTCAGAGCCCAAGTGTTTGTGGTTCGTTTGAGAGGTTACCAGTGGGAGATGAGGACCAGCAAGAGCTTTCAGGGCTGGCACCTTTAGACTAGGAGAAATCGCTGGATGTTCGCAATTTCAGTGTTGCGCTCTGACGTGAATTAGTGAGGGCAAGCGATGATAAGTCTGGACCTTTGAGTGTCTAAGGAAGTTCAGAGCCCAAGTGTTTGTGGTTCGTTTGAGAGGTTACCAGTGGGAGATGAGGATCAGCAAGAGCTTTCAGGGCTGGCACCTTTAGACTAGGAGCAATCGCTGGACATTCGCAATTACACATTTGAGATCTAGCCAGTTTGAACAGGAGATAGAGTGTATGTTGGAACTTCTAGTAGTCTAAACAAGTTCAGAGCCCAAGTGTTTGTGGTTCGTTTGAGAGGTTATCAGTGGGAGATGAGGACCAGCAAGAGCTTTCAGGGCTGGCACCTTTAGACTATGTGCAATCGGTGGACGTTCGCAACATAGGTGTTGAGCTCTGACGTGAAATAGCGAGGGGAAGTGATAATACGTCTGGACCTTTGAGTGTCTAAAGAAGTTCAGAGCCCAAGCGTTTCTGGTTCGTTTGAGAGGTTAGCAGTGGGAGATGAGGACCAGCAACAGCTTTCGAGGGCTGGCACCTTTAGACTAGGAGCAATCGCTGGACGTTCGCAATTTCAGGGTTGAGCTCTGACGTGAATTAGCGCGGGGAAGCGATGATACGTCTGGCCCTTTGAGTGTCTAAACAAGTTCAGAGCCCAAGTGTTTGTGGTTCGTTTGAGAGGTTACCAGTGGGAGATGAGGACCAGCAAGAGCTTTCAGGGCTGGCACCTTTAGACTAGGAGCAATCGCTGGACATTCGCAATTTCGGTATGGAGGTCTGGCCAGATTGATCAGGAGAGCGAGTGTATGTTGGAACCTTTAGTAGTCTAAACAAGTTCAGAGCCCAAGTGTTTCTGGTTCGTTTGAGAGGTTACCAGTGGGAGATGAGGACCAGCAAGAGCTTTCAGGGCTGGCACCTTTAGACTAGGAGCAATCGCTGGACCTTCGCAATTTCAGTGTTGAGCTCTGAGGTGAATTAGCGAGGGGAAGCGATGATACGTCTGGCCCTTTGAGTGTCTAAAGAAGTTCAGAGCCCAAGTGTTTGTGGCTCGTTTGAGAGGTTACCAGTGGGAGATGAGGACCAGCAAGAGCTTTCAGGGCTGGCACCTTTAGACTAGGATCAATCGCTGGACGTTCGCAATTTCAGTGTTGAGCTCTGACGTGAATTAGCGAGGGGAAGCGATGATATGTCTGGACCTTTGAGTGTCTAAAGAAGTTCAGAGCCCAAGTGTTTGTGGTTCGTTTGAGAGGTTCCCAGTGGGAGATGAGGACCAGCAAGAGCTTTCAGGGCTGGCACCTTTAGACTAGGAGCAATCGCTGGACTTTTGCAATTTCAGGGTTGCGCTCTGACGTGAATTAGCGAGGGGAAGCGATGATACGTCTGGCCCTTTGAGTGTCTAAACAAGTTCAGAGCCCAAGTGTTTGTGGTTCGTTTGAGAGGTTCCCAGTGGGAGATGAGGACCAGCAAGAGCTTTCAGGGCTGGCACCTTTAGACTAGGAGCAATCGCTGGACGTTCGCAATTTCAGTGTTGCGCTCTGACGTGAATTAGCGAGGGGAAGTGATGATACGTCTGGACCTTTGAGTGTCTAAAGAAGTTCAGAGCCCAAGTGTTTGTGGTTCGTTTGAGAGGTTACCAGTGGGAGATGAGGACCAGCAAGAGCTTTCAGGGCTGGCACCTTCAGTCTAGAAGCAATCAGTGGACGTTCGCAATTTCAGTATTGAGCTCTGACGTGAATTAGCGAGGGGAAGCGATGATACGTCTGGACCTTTGAGTGTCTAAAGAAGTTCAGAGCCCAAGTGTTTGTGGCTCGTTTGAGAGGTTACCAGTGGGAGATGAGGAGCAGCAAGAGCTTTCAGGGCTGGCACCTTCAGACTAGGAGCAATCGCTGGACGTTCGCAATTTCAGGGTTGCGCTCTGACGTGAATTAGCGAGGGGAAGCGATGATACTTCTGGACCTTTGAGCATCTAAAGAAGTTCAGAGCCCAAGTGTTTGTGGTTCGTTTGAGAGGTTATCAGTGGGAGATGAGGACCAGCAAGAGCTTTCAGGGCTGGCACCTTTAGACTAGGAGCAATCGCTGGACGTTCGCAATGTTGGTGTGGAGCTCTTGCCAGATTGAGCAGGAGAACGAGTGTATGTTGGAACCTTTAGTAGTCTAAACAAGTTCAGAGCCCAAGTGTTTGTGGTTCGTTTGAGAGGTTACCAGTGGGAGATGAGGACCAGCAAGAGCTTTCAGGGCTGGCACCTTCAGTCTAGAAGCAATCAGTGGACGTTCGCAATTTCAGTATTGAGCTCTGACGTGAATTAGCGAGGGGAGGCGATGATACGTCTGGACCTTTGAGTGTCTAAAGAAGTTCAGAGCCCAAGTGTTTGTGGTTCGTTTGAGAGGTTCCCAGTGGGAGATGAGGACCAGCAAGAGCTTTCAGGGCTGGCACCTTTAGACTAGGAGCAATCGCTGGACGTTCGCAATTTCAGTGTTGCGCTCTGACGTGAATTAGCGAGGGGAAGTGATGATACGTCTGGACCTTTGAGTGTCTAAAGAAGTTCAGAGCCCAAGTGTTTGTGGTTCGTTTGAGAGGTTACCAGTGGGAGATGAGGACCAGCAAGAGCTTTCAGGGCTGGCACCTTTAGACTAGGAGCAATCGCTGGACGTTTGCAATTTCAGTATTGAGCTCTGACGTGAATTAGCGAGGGGAAGCGATGATACGTCTGGGCCTTTCAGTGTCTAAAGAAGTTCAGAGCCCAAGTGTTTGTGGTTCGTTTGAGGGGTTACCAGTGGGAGATGAGGACCAGCAAGAGCTTTCAGGGCTGGCACCTTCAGTCTAGAAGCAATCAGTGGACGTTCGCAATTTCAGTATTGAGCTCTGAGGTGAATTAGCGAGGGGAAGCGATGATACGTCTGGACCTTTGAGTGTCTAAAGAAGTTCAGAGCCCAAGTGTTTGTGGCTCGTTTGAGAGGTTACCAGTGGGAGATGAGGAGCAGCAAGAGCTTTCAGGGCTGGCACCTTCAGACTAGGAGCAATCGCTGGACGTTCGCAATTTCAGGGTTGCGCTCTGACGTGAATTAGCGAGGGGAAGCGATGATACTTCTGGACCTTTGAGCATCTAAAGAAGTTCAGAGCCCAAGTGTTTGTGGTTCTTTTGAGAGGTTATCAGTGGGAGATGAGGACCAGCAAGAGCTTTCAGGGCTGGCACCTTTAGACTAGGAGCAATCGCTGGACGTTCGCAATGTTGGTGTGGAGCTCTTGCCAGATTGAGCAGGAGAACGAGTGTATGTTGGAACCTTTAGTAGTCTAAACAAGTTCAGAGCCCAAGTGTTTGTGGTTCGTTTGAGAGGTTACCAGTGGGAGATGAGGACCAGCAAGAGCTTTCAGGGCTGGCACCTTCAGTCTAGAAGCAATCAGTGGACGTTCGCAATTTCAGTATTGAGCTCTGACGTGAATTAGCGAGGGGAGGCGATGATACGTCTGGCCCTTTGAGTGTCTAAACAAGTTCAGAGCCCAAGTGTTTGTGGCTCGTTTGAGAGGTTACCAGTGGGAGATGAGGAGCAGCAAGAGCTTTCAGGGCTGGCACCTTTAGACTAGGAGCAATCGGTGGACGTTCTCAATTTCACTGTTGCGCTCTGACGTGAATTAGCGAGGGGAAGCGATGATACGTCTGTACCTTTGAGTATCTAAAGACGATCAGAGCCCAAGTGTTTGTGGTTCGTTTGAGAGGTTACCAGTTGGAGATGAGGAGCAGCAAGAGCTTTCAGGGCTGGCACCTTTAGATTAGGAGCAATCGCTGAATGTTCGCAATTTCAGATTTGAGCTCTGACGTGAATTAGCGAGGGGAAGCGATGATACGTCTGGACCTTTGAGTGTCTAAAGAAGTTCACAGCCAAAGTGTTTGTGGTTCTTTTGAAAGGTTAGCAGCGGGAGATGAGGACCAGCAAGAGCTTTCAGGACTGGCACGTTTAGACCAGGAGCAATCGCTGGACGTTCGCAATTTCAGATTTGAGCTCTGATGTGAATTAGGAGGGGAAGCGATGATACCTCTGAACCTTCGAGTGTCTAAACAAGTTCAGAGCCCAAGTGTTTGTGGTTCGTTTGAGAGGTTACCAGTGGGAGATGAGGACCAGCAAGAGCTTTCAGGGCTGGCACCTTTAGACTAGGAGCAATCGCTGGACGTTCGCAATTCCGCTTTTGAGATATGGCCAGATTGAGCATGAGAACGAGTGTATGTTGGAACTCTTAGTAGTCTAAACAAGTTCAGAGCCCAAGTGTTTGTGGTTCGTTTGAGAGGTTACCAGTGGGAGATGAGGACCAGCAAGAGCTTTCAGGGCTGGCACCTTTAGACTAGGAGAAATCGCTGGATGTTCGCAATTTCAGTGTTGCGCTCTGACGTGAATTAGTGAGGGCAAGCGATGATAAGTCTGGACCTTTGAGTGTCTAAGGAAGTTCAGAGCCCAAGTGTTTGTGGTTCGTTTGAGAGGTTACCAGTGGGAGATGAGGATCAGCAAGAGCTTTCAGGGCTGGCACCTTTAGACTAGGAGCAATCGCTGGACATTCGCAATTACACATTTGAGATCTAGCCAGTTTGAACAGGAGATAGAGTGTATGTTGGAACTTCTAGTAGTCTAAACAAGTTCAGAGCCCAAGTGTTTGTGGTTCGTTTGAGAGGTTATCAGTGGGAGATGAGGACCAGCAAGAGCTTTCAGGGCTGGCACCTTTAGACTAGGAGCAATCGGTGGACGTTCGCAACATAGGTGTTGAGCTCTGACGTGAAATAGCGAGGGGAAGTGATAATACGTCTGGACCTTTGAGTGTCTAAAGAAGTTCAGAGCCCAAGCGTTTCTGGTTCGTTTGAGAGGTTAGCAGTGGGAGATGAGGACCAGCAACAGCTTTCGAGGGCTGGCACCTTTAGACTAGGAGCAATCGCTGGACGTTCGCAATTTCAGGGTTGAGCTCTGACGTGAATTAGCGCGGGGAAGCGATGATACGTCTGGCCCTTTGAGTGTCTAAACAAGTTCAGAGCCCAAGTGTTTGTGGTTCGTTTGAGAGGTTACCAGTGGGAGATGAGGACCAGCAAGAGCTTTCAGGGCTGGCACCTTTAGACTAGGAGCAATCGCTGGACATTCGCAATTTCGGTATGGAGGTCTGGCCAGATTGATCAGGAGAGCGAGTGTATGTTGGAACCTTTAGTAGTCTAAACAAGTTCAGAGCCCAAGTGTTTCTGGTTCGTTTGAGAGGTTACCAGTGGGAGATGAGGACCAGCAAGAGCTTTCAGGGCTGGCACCTTTAGACTAGGAGCAATCGCTGGACCTTCGCAATTTCAGTGTTGAGCTCTGAGGTGAATTAGCGAGGGGAAGCGATGATACGTCTGGCCCTTTGAGTGTCTAAAGAAGTTCAGAGCCCAAGTGTTTGTGGCTCGTTTGAGAGGTTACCAGTGGGAGATGAGGACCAGCAAGAGCTTTCAGGGCTGGCACCTTTAGACTAGGATCAATCGCTGGACGTTCGCAATTTCAGTGTTGAGCTCTGACGTGAATTAGCGAGGGGAAGCGATGATATGTCTGGACCTTTGAGTGTCTAAAGAAGTTCAGAGCCCAAGTGTTTGTGGTTCGTTTGAGAGGTTACCAGTGGGAGATGAGGACCAGCAAGAGCTTTCAGGGCTGGCACCTTTAGACTAGGAGCAATCGCTGGACTTTTGCAATTTCAGGGTTGCGCTCTGACGTGAATTAGCGAGGGGAAGCGATGATACGTCTGGCCCTTTGAGTGTCTAAACAAGTTCAGAGCCCAAGTGTTTGTGGTTCGTTTGAGAGGTTCCCAGTGGGAGATGAGGACCAGCAAGAGCTTTCAGGGCTGGCACCTTTAGACTAGGAGCAATCGCTGGACGTTCGCAATTTCAGTGTTGCGCTCTGACGTGAATTAGCGAGGGGAAGTGATGATACGTCTGGACCTTTGAGTGTCTAAAGAAGTTCAGAGCCCAAGTGTTTGTGGTTCGTTTGAGAGGTTACCAGTGGGAGATGAGGACCAGCAAGAGCTTTCAGGGCTGGCACCTTTAGACTAGGAGCAATCGCTGGACGTTTGCAATTTCAGTATTGAGCTCTGACGTGAATTAGCGAGGGGAAGCGATGATACGTCTGGGCCTTTCAGTGTCTAAAGAAGTTCAGAGCCCAAGTGTTTGTGGTTCGTTTGAGAGGTTACCAGTGGGAGATGAGGACCAGCAAGAGCTTTCAGGGCTGGCACCTTCAGTCTAGAAGCAATCAGTGGACGTTCGCAATTTCAGTATTGAGCTCTGACGTGAATTAGCGAGGGGAAGCGATGATACGTCTGGACCTTTGAGTGTCTAAAGAAGTTCAGAGCCCAAGTGTTTGTGGCTCGTTTGAGAGGTTACCAGTGGGAGATGAGGAGCAGCAAGAGCTTTCAGGGCTGGCACCTTCAGACTAGGAGCAATCGCTGGACGTTCGCAATTTCAGGGTTGCGCTCTGACGTGAATTAGCGAGGGGAAGCGATGATACGTCTGGACCTTTGAGTGTCTAAACAAGTTCAGAGCCCAAGTGTTTGTGGTTCTTTTGAGAGGTTATCAGTGGGAGATGAGGACCAGCAAGAGCTTTCAGGGCTGGCACCTTTAGACTAGGAGCAATCGCTGGACGTTCGCAATGTTGGTGTGGAGCTCTTGCCAGATTGAGCAGGAGAACGAGTGTATGTTGGAACCTTTAGTAGTCTAAACAAGTTCAGAGCCCAAGTGTTTGTGGTTCGTTTGAGAGGTTACCAGTGGGAGATGAGGACCAGCAAGAGCTTTCAGGGCTGGCACCTTTAGACTAGGAGAAATCGCTGGATGTTCGCAATTTCAGTGTTGCGCTCTGACGTGAATTAGTGAGGGCAAGCGATGATAAGTCTGGACCTTTGAGTGTCTAAACAAGTTCAGAGCCCAAGTGTTTGTGGTTCTTTTGAGAGGTTACCAGTGGGAGATGAGGATCAGCAAGAGCTTTCAGGGCTGGCACCTTTAGACTAGGAGCAATCGCTGGACGTTCGCAATTTCAGGGTTGAGCTCTGACGTGAATTAGCGCGGGGAAGCGATGATACGTCTGGCCCTTTGAGTGTCTAAAGAAGTTCAGAGCCCAAGTGTTTGTGGTTCGTTTGAGAGGTTACCAGTGGGAGATGAGGACCAGCAAGAGCTTTCAGGGCTGGCACCTTTAGACTAGGAGCAATCGCTGGACATTCGCAATTTCGGTATGGAGGTCTGGCCAGATTGATCAGGAGAGCGAGTGTATGTTGGAACCTTTAGTAGTCTAAACAAGTTCAGAGCCCAAGTGTTTCTGGTTCGTTTGAGAGGTTACCAGTGGGAGATGAGGACCAGCAAGAGCTTTCAGGGCTGGCACCTTTAGACTAGGAGCAATCGCTGGACCTTCGCAATTTCAGTGTTGAGCTCTGAGGTGAATTAGCGAGGGGAAGCGATGATACGTCTGGCCCTTTGAGTGTCTAAAGAAGTTCAGAGCCCAAGTGTTTGTGGCTCGTTTGAGAGGTTACCAGTGGGAGATGAGGACCAGCAAGAGCTTTCAGGGCTGGCACCTTTAGACTAGGATCAATCGCTGGACGTTCGCAATTTCAGTGTTGAGCTCTGACGTGAATTAGCGAGGGGAAGCGATGATATGTCTGGACCTTTGAGTGTCTAAAGAAGTTCAGAGCCCAAGTGTTTGTGGCTCGTTTTAGAGGTTACCAGTGGGAGATGAAGACCAGCAAGAGCTTTCAGGGCTGGCACCTTTAGACTAGGAGCAATCGCTGGACGTTCGCAATTTCAGGGTTGCGCTCTGACGTGAATTAGCGAGGGGAAGCGATGATACGTCTGGACCTTTGAGTGTCTAAACAAGTTCAGAGCCCAAGTGTTTGTGGTTCGTTTCAGAGGTTACCAGTGGGAGATGAGGACCAGCAAGAGCTTTCAGGGCTGGCACCTTTAGACTAGGAGCAATCGCTGGACGTTCGCAATTTCAGTGTTGCGCTCTGACGTGAATTAGCGAGGGGAAGCGATGATACGTCTGGACCTTTGAGTGTCTAAAGAAGTTCAGAGCCCAAGTGTTTGTGGTTCTTTTGAGAGGTTAGCAGTGGGAGATGAGGACCAGCAAGAGCTTTCAGGGCTGGCACCTTTAGACTAGGAGCAATCGCTGGACGTTTGCAATTTCAGTATTGAGCTCTGACGTGAATTAGCGAGGGGAAGCGATGATACGTCTGGCCCTTTGAGTGTCTAAAGAAGTTCAGAGCCCAAGTGTTTGTGGTTCGTTTGAGAGGTTACCAGTGGGAGATGAGGACCAGCAAGAGCTTTCAGGGCTGGCACCTTCAGTCTAGAAGCAATCCGTGGACGTTCGCAATTTCAGTATTGAGCTCTGACGTGAATTAGCGAGGGGAAGCGATGATACGTCTGGACCTTTGAGTGTCTAAAGAAGTTCAGAGCCCAAGTGTTTGTGGCTCGTTTGAGAGGTTACCAGTGGGAGATGAGGAGCAGCAAGAGCTTTCAGGGCTGGCACCTTCAGACTAGGAGCAATCGCTGGACGTTCGCAATTTCAGGGTTGCGCTCTGACGTGAATTAGCGAGGGGAAGCGATGATACTTCTGGACCTTTGAGCATCTAAAGAAGTTCAGAGCCCAAGTGTTTGTGGTTCGTTTGAGAGGTTATCAGTGGGAGATGAGGACCAGCAAGAGCTTTCAGGGCTGGCACCTTTAGACTAGGAGCAATCGCTGGACGTTCGCAATGTTGGTGTGGAGCTCTTGCCAGATTGAGCAGGAGAACGAGTGTATGTTGGAACCTTTAGTAGTCTAAACAAGTTCAGAGCCCAAGTGTTTGTGGTTCGTTTGAGAGGTTACCAGTGGGAGATGAGGACCAGCAAGAGCTTTCAGGGCTGGCACCTTTAGACTAGGAGCAATCACTGGACGTTCGCAATTTCACGGTTTCGCTCTGACTTGAATTAGCTAGGGGAAGCGATGATACGTCTGGCCCTTTGAGTGTCTAAACAAGTTCAGAGCCCAAGTGTTTGTGGTTCGTTTGAGAGGTTACCAGTGGGAGATGAGGACCAGCAAGAGCTTTCAGGGCTGGCACCTTTAGACTAGGAGCAATCGCTGGACGTTCGCAATTTCAGGGTTGCGCTCTGACGTGAATTAGCGAGGGGAAGCGATGATACGTCTGGACCTTTGAGTGTCTAAACAAGTTCAGAGCCCAAGAGTTTGTGGTTCGTTTCAGAGGTTACCAGTGGGAGATGAGGACCAGCAAGAGCTTTCAGGGCTGGCACCTTTAGACTAGGAGCAATCGCTGGACGTTCGCAATTTCAGTGTTGCGCTCTGACGTGAATTAGCGAGGGGAAGCGATGATACGTCTGGACCTTTGAGTGTCTAAAGAAGTTCAGAGCCCAAGTGTTTGTGGTTCGTTTGAGAGGTTACCAGTGGGAGATGAGGACCAGCAAGAGCTTTCAGGGCTGGCACCTTTAGACTAGGAGCAATCGCTGGACGTTTGCAATTTCAGTATTGAGCTCTGACGTGAATTAGCGAGGGGAAGCGATGATACGTCTGGCCCTTTGAGTGTCTAAAGAAGTTCAGAGCCCAAGTGTTTGTGGTTCGTTTGAGAGGTTACCAGTGGGAGATGAGGACCAGCAAGAGCTTTCAGGGCTGGCACCTTCAGTCTAGAAGCAATCAGTGGACGTTCGCAATTTCAGTATTGAGCTCTGACGTGAATTAGCGAGGGGAAGCGATGATACGTCTGGACCTTTGAGTGTCTAAAGAAGTTCAGAGCCCAAGTGTTTGTGGCTCGTTTGAGAGGTTACCAGTGGGAGATGAGGAGCAGCAAGAGCTTTCAGGGCTGGCACCTTCAGACTAGGAGCAATCGCTGGACGTTCGCAATTTCAGGGTTGCGCTCTGACGTGAATTAGCGAGGGGAAGCGATGATACTTCTGGACCTTTGAGCATCTAAAGAAGTTCAGAGCCCAAGTGTTTGTGGTTCGTTTGAGAGGTTATCAGTGGGAGATGAGGACCAGCAAGAGCTTTCAGGGCTGGCACCTTTAGACTAGGAGCAATCGCTGGACGTTCGCAATTTCAGGGTTGCGCTCTGACGTGAATTAGCGAGGGGAAGCGATGATACGTCTGGACCTTTGAGTGTCTAAAGAAGTTCAGAGCCCAAGTGTTTGTGGCTCGTTTGAGAGGTTACCAGTGGGAGATGAAGACCAGCAAGAGCTTTCAGGGCTGGCACCTTTAGACTAGGAGCAATCGCTGGACGTTCGCAATTTCAGGGTTGCGCTCTGAGGTGAATTAGCGAGGGGAAGCGATGATACGTCTGGCCCTTTGAGTGTCTAAAGAAGTTCAGAGCCCAAGTGTTTGTGGTTCGTTTGAGAGGTTACCAGTGGGAGATGAGGACCAGCAAGAGCTTTCAGGGCTGGCACCTTTAGACTAGGAGCAATCGCTGGACGTTCGCAATTTCACAGTTTCGCTCTGACTTCAATTAGCTAGGGGAAGCGATGATACGTCTGGCCCTTTGAGTGTCTAAAGAAGTTCAGAGCCCAAGTGTTTGTGGTTCGTTTGAGAGGTTACCAGTGGGAGATGAGGACCAGCAAGAGCTTTCAGGGCTGGCACCTTTAGACTAGGAGCAATCGGTGGACGTTCGCAATTTCAGTATTGAGCTCTGACATGAATTAGCGAGGGGAAGCGATGATACGTCTGGACCTTTGAGCATCTAAAGAAATTCAGAGCCCAAGTGTTTGTGGTTCTTTTGAGAGGTTAGCAGTGGGAGATGAGGACCAGCAAGAGCTTTCAGGGCTGGCACCTTTAGACTAGGAGCAATCGCTGGACGTTCGCAATTTCAGTGTTGAGCTCTGACGTGAATTAGGAGGGGAAGTGATGATACGTCTGGCCCTTTGAGTGTTTAAAGAAGTTCAGAGCCCAAGTATTTGTGGTTCGTTTGAGAGGTTACCAGTGGGAGATGAGGACCAGCAAGAGCTTTCAGGGCTGGCACCTTTAGACTAGGAGCAATAGCTGGCCGTTCGCAATTCCGCTTTTGAGATCTGGCCAGATTGAGCAGGAGAGTGAGTGTATGTTGGAACTCTTAGTAGTCTAAACAACTTCAGAGCCCAAGTGTTTGTGGTTCGTTTGAGAGGTCACCAGTGGGAGATGAGGACCAGCAAGAGCTTTCAGGGCTGGCACCTTTAGACTAGGAGCAATCGCTGGACGTTCGCAATTTCACGGTTTCGCTCTGACGTGAATTAGCGAGGGGAAGCGATGATACGTCTGGCCCTTTGAGTGTCTAAAGAAGTTCAGAGCCCAAGTGTTTGTGGTTCGTTTGAGAGGTTACCAGTGGGAGATGAGGACCAGCAAGAGCTTTCAGGGCTGGCACCTTTAGACTAGGAGCAATCGCTGGACGTTCGCAATTTCAGTGTTGAGCTCTGACGTGAATTAGCGAGGGGAAGCGATGATACGTCTGGCCCTTTGAATGTCTAAAGAAGTTCAGAGCCCAAGTGTTTGTGGCTCGTTTGAGAGGTTACCAGTGGGAGATGAGGACCAGCAAGAGCTTTCAGGGCTGGCACCTTTAGACTAGGAGAAATCGCTGGACGTTCGCAATTTCAGGGTTGCGCTCTGACGTGAATTAGCAAGGGGAAGCGATGATATATCTGGCCGTTTGAGTGTCTAAAGAAGTTCAGAGCCCAAGTGTTTGTGGTTCGTTTGAGAGGTTACCAGTGGGAGATGAGGAGCAGCAAGAGCTTTCAGGGCTGGCACCTTTAGACTAGGAGCAATCGCTGGACGTTCGCAATTTCAGGGTTGCGCTCTGACGTGAATTAGCGAAGGGAAGAGATGATACGTCTGGACCTTTGAGTGTCTAAACAAGTTCAGAGCCCAAGTGTTTGTGGTTCGTTTGAGAGGTTACCAGTGGGAGATGAGGACCAGCAAGAGCTTTCAGGGCTGGCACCTTTAGACTAGGAGCAATCGCTGGACGTTCGCAATGTCGGTGTGGAGCTCTGGCCAGATTGAGCAGGAGAACGAGTGTATGTTGGAACCTTTAGTAGTCTAAACAAGTTCAGAGCCCAAGTGTTTGTGGTTCGTTTGAGAGGTTACCAGTGGGAGATGAGGACCAGCAAGAGCTTTCAGGGCTGGCAACTTTAGATTAGGAGCAATCGCTGGATGTTCGCAATTTCATATTTGAGCTCTGACGTGAATTCGCGAGGGGAAGCGATGTAACGTCTGGACCTTTGAGTGTCTAAAGAAGTTCACAGCCCAAGTGTTTGTGGTTCGTTTGAGAGGTTACCAGTAGGAGATGAGGAGCAGCAAGAGCTTTCAGGGCTGGCACCTTTAGACTAGGTGCAATCGGTGGACGTTCGCAACATAGGTGTTGAGCTCTGACGTGAATTAGCGAGGGGAAGTGATAATATGTCTGGACCTTTGAGTGTCTAAAGAAGTTCAGAGCCCAAGTGTTTGTGGTTCGTTTGAGAGGTTACCAGTGGGAGATGAGGACCAGCAAGAGCTTTCAGGGCTGGCACCTTTAGACTAGGAGCAATTGCTGGACTTTCGCAATTTCAGTCTTGAGCTCTGATGTGAATTAGCGAGGGGAAGCGATGATACGTCTGGACCTTTGAGTGTCTAAAGAAGTTCAGAGCCCAAGTGTTTGTGGTTCGTTTGAGAGGTTACCAGTGGGAGATGAGGACCAGCAAGAGCTTTCAGGGCTGGCACCTTTAAACTAGGAGCAATCGCTGGACGTTCGCAATTCCGTTTTTGAGATATGGCCAGATTGAGCAGGAGAGCGAGTGTATGTTGGAACCTTTAGTAGTCTAAACAAGTTCAGAGCCCAAGTGTTTGTGGTTCGTTTGAGAGGTTACCAGTGGGAGATGAGAACAAGCAAGAGCTTTCAGGGCTGGCACCTTTAGACTAGGAGCAATCGCTGGACGTTCGCAACTTCAGTGTTGAGCTCTGACGTGTATTAGCGCGGGGAAGCGATGATACGTCTGGCCCTTTGAGCATATAAAGAAGTTCAGAGCCCAAGTGTTTGTGGCTCGTTTGAGAGGTTACCAGTGGGAGATGAGGACCAGCAAGAGCTTTCAGGGCTGGCACCTTTAGACTAGGAGCAATCGCTGGACGTTCGCAATTTCAGGGTTGCGCTCTGACGTGAATTAGCGAGGGGAAGCGATGATACGTCTGGACCTTTGAGTGTCTAAACAAGTTCAGAGCCCAAGTGTTTGTGGCTCGTTTGAGAGGTTACCAGTGGGAGATGAGGACCAGCAAGAGCTTTCAGGGCTGGCACCTTTAGACTAGGAGCAATCGCTGGACGTTCGCAATGTCGGTGTGGAGCTCTGGCCAGATTGAGCAGGAGAACGAGTGTATGTTGGAACCTTTAGTAGTCTAAACAAGTTCAGAGCCCAAGTGTTTGTGGTTCGTTTGAGAGGTTACCAGTGGGAGATGAGGACCAGCAAGAGCTTTCAGGGCTGGCACCTTTAGACTAGGAGCAATCGCTAGACGTTCGCAATTTCAGTATTGAGCTCTGACATGAATTAGCGAGGGGAAGCGATGATACGTCTGGACCTTTGAGCATCTAAAGAAATTCAGAGCCCAAGTGTTTGTGGTTCTTTTGAGAGGTTAGCAGTGGGAGATGAGGACCAGCAAGAGCTTTCAGGGCTGGCACCTTTAGACTAGGAGCAATCGCTGGACGTTCGCAATTTCAGTGTTGAGCTCTGACGTGAATTAGGAGGGGAAGTGATGATACGTCTGGCCCTTTGAGTGTTTAAAGAAGTTCAGAGCCCAAGTATTTGTGGTTCGTTTGAGAGGTTACCAGTGGGAGATGAGGACCAGCAAGAGCTTTCAGGGCTGGCACCTTTAGACTAGGAGCAATAGCTGGCCGTTCGCAATTCCGCTTTTGAGATCTGGCCAGATTGAGCAGGAGAGTGAGTGTATATTGGAACTCTTAGTAGTCTAAACAACTTCAGAGCCCAAGTGTTTGTGGTTCGTTTGAGAGGTCACCAGTGGGAGATGAGGACCAGCAAGAGCTTTCAGGGCTGGCACCTTTAGACTAGGAGCAATCGCTGGACGTTCGCAATTTCACGGTTTCGCTCTGACGTGAATTAGAGAGGGGAAGCGATGATACGTCTGGACCTTTGAGTGTCTAAACAAGTTGAGAGCCCAAGTGTTTGTGGCTCGTTTGAGAGGTTACCAGTGGGAGATGAGGACCAGCAAGAGCTTTCAGGGCTGGCACCTTTAGACTAGGAGCAATCGCTGGACGTTCGCAATTTCAGTGTTGAGCTCTGACGTGAATTAGCGAGGGGAAGCGATGATACGTCTGGCCCTTTGAATGTCTAAAGAAGTTCAGAGCCCAAGTGTTTGTGGCTCGTTTGAGAGGTTACCAGTGGGAGATGAGGACCAGCAAGAGCTTTCAGGGCTGGCACCTTTAGACTAGGAGAAATCGCTGGACGTTCGCAATTTCAGGGTTGCGCTCTGACGTGAATTAGCAAGGGGAAGCGATGATATATCTGGCCGTTTGAGTGTCTAAAGAAGTTCAGAGCCCAAGTGTTTGTGGTTCGTTTGAGAGGTTACCAGTGGGAGATGAGGAGCAGCAAGAGCTTTCAGGGCTGGCACCTTTATACTAGGAGCAATCGCTGGACGTTCGCAATTTCAGGGTTGCGCTCTGACGTGAATTAGCGAAGGGAAGAGATGATACGTCTGGACCTTTGAGTGTCTAAACAAGTTCAGAGCCCAAGTGTTTGTGGTTCGTTTGAGAGGTTACCAGTGGGAGATGAGGACCAGCAAGAGCTTTCAGGGCTGGCACCTTTAGACTAGGAGCAATCGCTGGACGTTCGCAATGTCGGTGTGGAGCTCTGGCCAGATTGAGCAGGAGAACGAGTGTATGTTGGAACCTTTAGTAGTCTAAACAAGTTCAGAGCCCAAGTGTTTGTGGTTCGTTTGAGAGGTTACCAGTGGGAGATGAGGACCAGCAAGAGCTTTCAGGGCTGGCAACTTTAGATTAGGAGCAATCGCTGGATGTTCGCAATTTCATATTTGAGCTCTGACGTGAATTCGCGAGGGGAAGCGATGTAACGTCTGGACCTTTGAGTGTCTAAAGAAGTTCACAGCCCAAGTGTTTGTGGTTCGTTTGAGAGGTTACCAGTGGGAGATGAGGAGCAGCAAGAGCTTTCAGGGCTGGCACCTTTAGACTAGGAGCATTCGCTGGACGTTCGCAATTTCAGATTTGAGCTCTGGCCAGATTAAGCAGGAGAGTGAGTGTATATTGGAACTTTAAGTACTCGAAACAAGTTCAGAGCCCAAGTGTTTGTGGTTCGTTTGAGAGGTTATCAGTGGGAGATGAGGACCAGCAAGAGCTTTCAGGGCTGGCACCTTTAGACTAGGTGCAATCGGTGGACGTTCGCAACATAGGTGTTGAGCTCTGACGTGAATTAGCGAGGGGAAGTGATAATATGTCTGGATCTTTGAGTGTCTAAAGAAGTTCAGAGCCCAAGTGTTTGTGGTTCGTTTGAGAGGTTACCAGTGGGAGATGAGGACCAGCAAGAGCTTTCAGGGCTGGCACCTTTAGACTAGGAGCAATTGCTGGACTTTCGCAATTTCAGTCTTGAGCTCTGATGTGAATTAGCGAGGGGAAGCGATGATACGTCTGGACCTTTGAGTGTCTAAAGAAGTTCAGAGCCCAAGTGTTTGTGGTTCGTTTGAGAGGTTACCAGTGGGAGATGAGGACCAGCAAGAGCTTTCAGGGCTGGCACCTTTAAACTAGGAGCAATCGCTGGACGTTCGCAATTCCGTTTTTGAGATATGGCCAGATTGAGCAGGAGAGCGAGTGTATGTTGGAACCTTTAGTAGTCTAAACAAGTTCAGAGCCCAAGTGTTTGTGGTTCGTTTGAGAGGTTACCAGTGGGAGATGAGGACCAGCAAGAGCTTTCAGGGCTGGCACCTTTAGACTAGGAGCAATCGCTGGACGTTCGCAATGTCGGTGTGGAGCTCTGGCCAGATTGAGCAGGAGAACGAGTGTATGTTGGAACCTTTAGTAGTCTAAACAAGTTCAGAGCCCAAGTGTTTGTGGTTCGTTTGAGAGGTTACCAGTGGGAGATGAGGACCAGCAAGAGCTTTCAGGGCTGGCAACTTTAGATTAGGAGCAATCGCTGGATGTTCGCAATTTCATATTTGAGCTCTGACGTGAATTCGCGAGGGGAAGCGATGTAACGTCTGGACCTTTGAGTGTCTAAAGAAGTTCACAGCCCAAGTGTTTGTGGTTCGTTTGAGAGGTTACCAGTGGGAGATGAGGAGCAGCAAGAGCTTTCAGGGCTGGCACCTTTAGACTAGGAGCATTCGCTGGACGTTCGCAATTTCAGATTTGAGCTCTGGCCAGATTAAGCAGGAGAGTGAGTGTATATTGGAACTTTAAGTACTCGAAACAAGTTCAGAGCCCAAGTGTTTGTGGTTCGTTTGAGAGGTTATCAGTGGGAGATGAGGACCAGCAAGAGCTTTCAGGGCTGGCACCTTTAGACTAGGTGCAATCGGTGGACGTTCGCAACATAGGTGTTGAGCTCTGACGTGAATTAGCGAGGGGAAGTGATAATATGTCTGGACCTTTGAGTGTCTAAAGAAGTTCAGAGCCCAAGTGTTTGTGGTTCGTTTGAGAGGTTACCAGTGGGAGATGAGGACCAGCAAGAGCTTTCAGGGCTGGCACCTTTAGACTAGGAGCAATTGCTGGACTTTCGCAATTTCAGTCTTGAGCTCTGATGTGAATTAGCGAGGGGAAGCGATGATACGTCTGGACCTTTGAGTGTCTAAAGAAGTTCAGAGCCCAAGTGTTTGTGGTTCGTTTGAGAGGTTACCAGTGGGAGATGAGGACCAGCAAGAGCTTTCAGGGCTGGCACCTTTAAACTAGGAGCAATCGCTGGACGTTCGCAATTCCGTTTTTGAGATATGGCCAGATTGAGCAGGAGAGCGAGTGTATGTTGGAACCTTTAGTAGTCTAAACAAGTTCAGAGCCCAAGTGTTTGTGGTTCGTTTGAGAGGTTACCAGTGGGAGATGAGAACAAGCAAGAGCTTTCAGGGCTGGCACCTTTAGACTAGGAGCAATCGCTGGACGTTCGCAACTTCAGTGTTGAGCTCTGACGTGTATTAGCGCGGGGAAGCGATGATACGTCTGGCCCTTTGAGCATATAAAGAAGTTCAGAGCCCAAGTGTTTGTGGCTCGTTTGAGAGGTTACCAGTGGGAGATGAGGACCAGCAAGAGCTTTCAGGGCTGGCACCTTTAGACTAGGAGCAATCGCTGGACGTTCGCAATTTCAGGGTTGCGCTCTGACGTGAATTAGCGAGGGGAAGCGATGATACGTCTGGACCTTTGAGTGTCTAAACAAGTTCAGAGCCCAAGTGTTTGTGGTTCGTTTGAGAGGTTACCAGTGGGAGATGAGGACCAGCAAGAGCTTTCAGGGCTGGCACCTTTAGACTAGGAGCAATCGCTGGACGTTCGCAATGTCGGTGTGGAGCTCTGGCCAGATTGAGCAGGAGAACGAGTGTATGTTGGAACCTTTAGTAGTCTAAACAAGTTCAGAGCCCAAGTGTTTGTGGTTCGTTTGAGAGGTTACCAGTGGGAGATGAGGACCAGCAAGAGCTTTCAGGGCTGGCACCTTTAGACTAGGAGCAATCGCTAGACGTTCGCAATTTCAGTATTGAGCTCTGACATGAATTAGCGAGGGGAAGCGATGATACGTCTGGACCTTTGAGCATCTAAAGAAATTCAGAGCCCAAGTGTTTGTGGTTCTTTTGAGAGGTTAGCAGTGGGAGATGAGGACCAGCAAGAGCTTTCAGGGCTGGCACCTTTAGACTAGGAGCAATCGCTGGACGTTCGCAATTTCAGTGTTGAGCTCTGACGTGAATTAGGAGGGGAAGTGATGATACGTCTGGCCCTTTGAGTGTTTAAAGAAGTTCAGAGCCCAAGTATTTGTGGTTCGTTTGAGAGGTTACCAGTGGGAGATGAGGACCAGCAAGAGCTTTCAGGGCTGGCACCTTTAGACTAGGAGCAATAGCTGGCCGTTCGCAATTCCGCTTTTGAGATCTGGCCAGATTGAGCAGGAGAGTGAGTGTATATTGGAACTCTTAGTAGTCTAAACAACTTCAGAGCCCAAGTGTTTGTGGTTCGTTTGAGAGGTCACCAGTGGGAGATGAGGACCAGCAAGAGCTTTCAGGGCTGGCACCTTTAGACTAGGAGCAATCGCTGGACGTTCGCAATTTCACGGTTTCGCTCTGACGTGAATTAGCGAGGGGAAGCGATGATACGTCTGGACCTTTGAGTGTCTAAAGAAGTTCAGAGCCCAAGTGTTTTTCGTTCGTTTGAGAGGTTACCAGTGGGAGATGAGGACCAGCAAGAGCCTTCAGGGCTGGCACCTTTAGACTAGGAGCAATCGCTGGACGTTCGCAATTTCAGGGTTGCGCTCTGACGTGAATTAGAGAGGGGAAGCGATGATACGTCTGGACCTTTGAGTGTCTAAACAAGTTGAGAGCCCAAGTGTTTGTGGCTCGTTTGAGAGGTTACCAGTGGGAGATGAGGACCAGCAAGAGCTTTCAGGGCTGGCACCTTTAGACTAGGAGCAATCGCTGGACGTTCGCAATTTCAGTGTTGAGCTCTGACGTGAATTAGCGAGGGGAAGCGATGATACGTCTGGCCCTTTGAATGTCTAAAGAAGTTCAGAGCCCAAGTGTTTGTGGCTCGTTTGAGAGGTTACCAGTGGGAGATGAGGACCAGCAAGAGCTTTCAGGGCTGGCACCTTTAGACTAGGAGAAATCGCTGGACGTTCGCAATTTCAGGGTTGCGCTCTGACGTGAATTAGCAAGGGGAAGCGATGATATATCTGGCCGTTTGAGTGTCTAAAGAAGTTCAGAGCCCAAGTGTTTGTGGTTCGTTTGAGAGGTTACCAGTGGGAGATGAGGAGCAGCAAGAGCTTTCAGGGCTGGCACCTTTATACTAGGAGCAATCGCTGGACGTTCGCAATTTCAGGGTTGCGCTCTGACGTGAATTAGCGAAGGGAAGAGATGATACGTCTGGACCTTTGAGTGTCTAAACAAGTTCAGAGCCCAAGTGTTTGTGGTTCGTTTGAGAGGTTACCAGTGGGAGATGAGGACCAGCAAGAGCTTTCAGGGCTGGCACCTTTAGACTAGGAGCAATCGCTGGACGTTCGCAATGTCGGTGTGGAGCTCTGGCCAGATTGAGCAGGAGAACGAGTGTATGTTGGAACCTTTAGTAGTCTAAACAAGTTCAGAGCCCAAGTGTTTGTGGTTCGTTTGAGAGGTTACCAGTGGGAGATGAGGACCAGCAAGAGCTTTCAGGGCTGGCAACTTTAGATTAGGAGCAATCGCTGGATGTTCGCAATTTCATATTTGAGCTCTGACGTGAATTCGCGAGGGGAAGCGATGTAACTTCTGGACCTTTGAGTGTCTAAAGAAGTTCACAGCCCAAGTGTTTGTGGTTCGTTTGAGAGGTTACCAGTGGGAGATGAGGAGCAGCAAGAGCTTTCAGGGCTGGCACCTTTAGACTAGGAGCATTCGCTGGACGTTCGCAATTTCAGATTTGAGCTCTGGCCAGATTAAGCAGGAGAGTGAGTGTATATTGGAACTTTAAGTACTCGAAACAAGTTCAGAGCCCAAGTGTTTGTGGTTCGTTTGAGAGGTTATCAGTGGGAGATGAGGACCAGCAAGAGCTTTCAGGGCTGGCACCTTTAGACTAGGTGCAATCGGTGGACGTTCGCAACATAGGTGTTGAGCTCTGACGTGAATTAGCGAGGGGAAGTGATAATATGTCTGGACCTTTGAGTGTCTAAAGAAGTTCAGAGCCCAAGTGTTTGTGGTTCGTTTGAGAGGTTACCAGTGGGAGATGAGGACCAGCAAGAGCTTTCAGGGCTGGCACCTTTAGACTAGGAGCAATTGCTGGACTTTCGCAATTTCAGTCTTGAGCTCTGATGTGAATTAGCGAGGGGAAGCGATGATACGTCTGGACCTTTGAGTGTCTAAAGAAGTTCAGAGCCCAAGTGTTTGTGGTTCGTTTGAGAGGTTACCAGTGGGAGATGAGGACCAGCAAGAGCTTTCAGGGCTGGCACCTTTAAACTAGGAGCAATCGCTGGACGTTCGCAATTCCGTTTTTGAGATATGGCCAGATTGAGCAGGAGAGCGAGTGTATGTTGGAACCTTTAGTAGTCTAAACAAGTTCAGAGCCCAAGTGTTTGTGGTTCGTTTGAGAGGTTACCAGTGGGAGATGAGAACAAGCAAGAGCTTTCAGGGCTGGCACCTTTAGACTAGGAGCAATCGCTGGACGTTCGCAACTTCAGTGTTGAGCTCTGACGTGTATTAGCGCGGGGAAGCGATGATACGTCTGGCCCTTTGAGCATATAAAGAAGTTCAGAGCCCAAGTGTTTGTGGCTCGTTTGAGAGGTTACCAGTGGGAGATGAGGACCAGCAAGAGCTTTCAGGGCTGGCACCTTTAGACTAGGAGCAATCGCTGGACGTTCGCAATTTCAGGGTTGCGCTCTGACGTGAATTAGCGAGGGGAAGCGATGATACGTCTGGACCTTTGAGTGTCTAAACAAGTTCAGAGCCCAAGTGTTTGTGGTTCGTTTGAGAGGTTACCAGTGGGAGATGAGGACCAGCAAGAGCTTTCAGGGCTGGCACCTTTAGACTAGGAGCAATCGCTGGACGTTCGCAATGTCGGTGTGGAGCTCTGGCCAGATTGAGCAGGAGAACGAGTGTATGTTGGAACCTTTAGTAGTCTAAACAAGTTCAGAGCCCAAGTGTTTGTGGTTCGTTTGAGAGGTTACCAGTGGGAGATGAGGACCAGCAAGAGCTTTCAGGGCTGGCACCTTTAGATTAGGAGCAATCGCTGGATGTTCGCAATTTCATATTTGAGCTCTGACGTGAATTCGCGAGGGGAAGCGATGATACGACTGGACCTTTGAGTGTCTAAAGAAGTTCAGAGCCCAAGTGTTTGTGGTTCTTTTGAGAGGTTAGCAGTGGGAGATGAGAACCAGCAAGAGCTTTCAGGGCTGGCACCTTTAGACTAGGAGCAATCGCTGGACGTTCGCAGTTTCAGATTTGAGCTCTGATGTGAATTAGGAGGGGAAGCGATGATACCTCTGGACCTTTGAGTGTCTAAAGAAGTTCAGAGCCCAAGTGTTTGTGGTTCGTTTGAGAGGTTACCAGTGGGAGATGAGGACCAGCAAGAGCTTTCATGGCTGGCACCTTTAGAGTAGGAGCAATCGGTGGACGTTCGCAATTCCGCTTTTGAGATCTGGCCAGATTGAGCAGGAGAGTGAGTGTATGTTGGAACTTTTAGTGGTCTAAACAAGTTCAGAGCCCAAGTGTTTGTGGTTCGTTTGAGAGGTTACCAGTGGGAGATGAGGACCAGCAAGAGCTTTCAGGGCTGGCACCTTTAGACTAGGAGTAATCATTGGACGTTCGCAATTTCAGTCTTGAGCTCTGACGTGAATTAGCGAGGGCAAGCGATGATAAGTCTGGACCTTTGAGTGTCTAAGGAAGTTCAGAGCCCAAGTGTTTGTGGTTCTTTTGAGTGTTTACCAGTGGGAGATGAGGATCAGCAAGAGCTTTCAGGGCTGGCACCTTTAGACTAGGAGCAATCGCTGGACATTCGCAATTACACTTTTGAGATCTGGCCAGTTTGAGCAGGAGATCGAGTGTATGTTGGAACTTTTAGTAGTCTAAACAAGTTCAGAGCCCAAGTGTTTGTGGTTCCTTTGAGAGGTTACCAGTGGGAGATGAGGACCAGCAAGAGCTTTCAGGGCTGGCGCCTTTCGACTAGGAGCAATTGCTGGACGGTCGCAATATCGGTGTGGAGCTCTGAGGTGAATTAGCGAGGGGAAGCGATGATACGTCTGGACCTTTGAGTGTCTAAAGAAGTTCAGAGCCCAAGTGTTTGTGGTTCGTTTGAGAGGTTACCAGTGGGAGATGAGGAGCAGCAAGAGCTTTCAGGGCTGGCACCTTTAGACTAGGACCAGTCGCTGGACGTTCGCAATTTCAGATTTGAGCTCTGGCCAGATTAAGCAGGAGAGCGAGTGTATGTTGGAACCTTTAGTAGTCTAAACAAGTTCAGAGCCCAAGTGTTTGTGGTTCGTTTGAGAGGTTACCAGTGGGAGATGAGAACCAGCAAGAGCTTTCAGGGCTGGCACCTTTAGACTAGGAGCAATCGCTGGACTTTCGCAACTTCAGTGCTGAGCTCTGACGTGTATTAGCGCGGGGAAGCGATGATACGTCTGGCCCTTTGAGGATCTAAAGAAGTTCAGAGCCCAAGTGTTTGTGGCTCGTTTGAGAGGTTACCAGTGGGAGATGAGGAGCAGCAAGAGCTTTCAGGGCTGGCACCTTTAGACTAGGAGCAATCGCTGGACGTTCGCAATGTCGGGGTTGCGCTCTGACGTGAATTAGCGAGGGGAAGCGATGATACGTCTGGACCTTTGAGTGTCTAAAGAAGTTCAGAGCCCAAGTGTTTGTGGTTTGTTTGAGAGGTTACCAGTGGGAGATGAGGACCAGCAAGAGCTTTCAGGGCTGGCACCTTTAGACTAGGAGCAATCGCTGGACGTTTGCAATTTCAGATTTGAGCTCTGACGTGAATTAGCGATGATATGTCTGGACCTTTGAGTGTCTAAACAAGTTCAGAGCCCAAGTGTTTGTGGTTCGTTTGAGAGGTTACCAGTGGGAGATGAGGACCAGCAAGAGCTTTTAGGACTGGCACCTTTAGACTAGGAGCAATCGCTGGACGTTCGCAATTTCAGGGTTGCGCTCTGACGTGAATTAGCGAGGGGAAGCGATGATACGTCTGGACCTTTGAGTGTCTAAGGAAGTTCAGAGCCCAAGTGTTTGTGGTTCTTTTGAGTGTTTACCAGTGGGAGATGAGGATCAGCAAGAGCTTTCAGGGCTGGCACCTTTAGACTAGGAGCAATCGCTGGACATTCGCAATTACACTTTTGAGATCTGGCCAGTCTGAGCAGGAGATCGAGTGTATGTTGGAACTTTTAGTAGTCTAAACAAGTTCAGAGCCCAAGTGTTTGTGGTTCCTTTGAGAGGTTACCAGTGGGAGATGAGGACCAGCAAGAGCTTTCAGGGCTCGCGCCTTTCGACTAGGAGCAATTGCTGGACGGTCGCAATATCGGTGTGGAGCTCTGAGGTGAATTAGCGAGGGGAAGCGATGATACGTCTGGACCTTTGAGTGTCTAAAGAAGTTCAGAGCCCAAGTGTTTGTGGTTCTTTTGAGAGGTTAGCAGTGGGAGATGAGGACCAGCAAGAGCTTTCAGGGCTGGCACCTTTAGACTAGGAGCAATCGCTGGACGTTCGCAATTCCGCTTTTGAGATCTGGCCAGATTGAGCAGGAGAGTGAGTGTATGTTGGAACTTTTAGTGGTCTAAACAAGTTCAGAGCCCAAGTGTTTGTGGTTCGTTTGAGAGGTTACCAGTGGGAGATGAGGACCAGCAAGAGCTTTCAGGGCTGGCACATTTAGACTAGGAGTAATCATTGGACGTTCGCAATTTCAGTCTTGAGCTCTGACGTGAATTAGCGAGGGCAAGCGATGATAAGTCTGGACCTTTGAGTGTCTAAGGAAGTTCAGAGCCCAAGTGTTTGTGGTTCTTTTGAGTGTTTACCAGTGGGAGATGAGGATCAGCAAGAGCTTTCAGGGCTGGCACCTTTAGACTAGGAGCAATCGCTGGACATTCGCAATTACACTTTTGAGATCTGGCCAGTTTGAGCAGGAGATCGAGTGTATGTTGGAACTTTTAGTAGTCTAAACAAGTTCAGAGCCCAAGTGTTTGTGGTTCCTTTGAGAGGTTACCAGTGGGAGATGAGGACCAGCAAGAGCTTTCAGGGCTGGCGCCTTTCGACTAGGAGCAATTGCTGGACGGTCGCAATATCGGTGTGGAGCTCTGAGGTGAATTATCGAGGGGAAGCGATGATACGTCTGGACCTTTGAGTGTCTAAAGAAGTTCAGAGCCCAAGTGTTTGTGGTTCGTTTGAGAGGTTACCAGTGGGAGATGAGGACCAGCAAGAGCTTTCAGGGCTGGCACCTTTAGAGTAGGACCAGTCGCTGGACGTTCGCAATTTCAGATTTGAGCTCTGGCCAGATTAAGCAGGAGAGCGAGTGTATGTTGGAACCTTTAGTAGTCTAAACAAGTTCAGAGCCCAAGTGTTTGTGGTTCGTTTGAGAGGTTACCAGTGGGAGATGAGAACCAGCAAGAGCTTTCAGGGCTGGCACCTTTAGACTAGGAGCAATCGCTGGACGTTCGCAACTTCAGTGTTGAGCTCTGACGTGTATTAGCGCGGGGAAGCGATGATACGTCTGGCCCTTTGAGCATCTAAAGAAGTTCAGAGCCCAAGTGTTTGTGGCTCGTTTGAGAGGTTACCAGTGGGAGATGAGGAGCAGCAAGAGCTTTCAGGGCTGGCACCTTTAGACTAGGAGCAATCGCTGGACGTTCGCAATTTCACTGTTGCGCTCTGACGTGAATTAGCGAGGGGAAGCGATGATACGTCTGGACCTTTGAGTGTCTAAACAAGTTCAGAGCCCAAGTGTTTGTGGTTTGTTTGAGAGGTTAGCAGTGGGAGATGAGGACCAGCAAGAGCTTTCAGGGCTGGCGCCTTTAGACTAGGAGCAATCGCTGGACCTTCGCAATTTCACGGTTTCGCTAGGACTTGAATTAGCTAGGGGAAGCGATGATACGTCTGGCCCTTTGAGTGTCTAAAGAAGTTCAGAGCCCAAGTGTTTGTGGCTCGTTTGAGAGGTTACCAGTGGGAGATGAGGACCAGCAAGAGCTTTCAGGGCTGGCGCCTTTAGACTAGGAGCAATCGCTGGACATTCGCAATTACACTTTTGAGATCTGGCCAGTTTGAGCAGGAGATCGAGTGTATGTTGGAACTTTTAGTAGTCTAAACAAGTTCAGAGCCCAAGTGTTTGTGGTTCGTTTGAGAGGTTACCAGTGGGAGATGAGGAGCAGCAAGAGCTTTCAGGGCTGGCACCTTTAGACTAGGAGCAATCGCTGGACGTTCGCAATTTCAGATTTGAGCTCTGGCCAGATTAAGCAGGAGAGTGAGTGTATATTGGAACTTTAAGTACTCTAAATAAGTTCAGAGCCCAAGTGTTTGTGGTTCGTTTGAGAGGTTCCCAGTGGGAGATGAGGACTAGCAAGAGCTTTTAGGGCTGGCACCTTTAGACTAGGAGCAATCGCTGGACGTTCGCAATTTCAGGGTTGCGCTCTGACGTGAATTAGCGAGGGGAAGCGATGATACGTCTGGACCTTTGAGTGTCTAAACAAGTTCAGAGCCCAAGTGTTTGTGGTTCGTTTGAGAGGTTACCAGTGGGAGATGAGGACCATCAAGAGCTTTCAGGGCTGGCACCTTTAGACTAGGAGCAATCGCTGGACGTTCGCAATGTCGGTGTGGAGCTCTGGCCAGATTGAGCAGGAGAACGAGTGTATGTTGGAACCTTTAGTAGTCTAAAGAAGTTCAGAGCCCAAGTGTTTGTGGTTCGTTTGAGAGGTTACCAGTGGGAGATGAGGACCAGCAAGAGCTTTCAGGGCTGGCACCTTTAGATTAGGAGCAATCGCTGGATGTTCGCAATTTCATATTTGAGCTCTGACGTGAATTCGCGAGGGGAAGCGATGATACGTCTGGACCTTTGAGTGTCTAAAGAAGTTCAGAGCCCAAGTGTTTGTGGTTCTTTTGAGAGGTTAGCAGTGGGAGATGAGGACCAGCAAGAGCTTTCAGGGCTGGCACCTTTAGACTAGGAGCAATCGCTGGACGTTCGCAATTCCGCTTTTGAGATCTGGCCAGATTGAGCAGGAGAGTGAGTGTATGTTGGAACTTTTAGTGGTCTAAACAAGTTCAGAGCCCAAGTGTTTGTGGTTCGTTTGAGAGGTTACCAGTGGGAGATGAGGACCAGCAAGAGCTTTCAGGGCTGGCACATTTAGACTAGGAGTAATCATTGGACGTTCGCAATTTCAGTCTTGAGCTCTGACGTGAATTAGCGAGGGCAAGCGATGATAAGTCTGGACCTTTGAGTGTCTAAGGAAGTTCAGAGCCCAAGTGTTTGTGGTTCTTTTGAGTGTTTACCAGTGGGAGATGAGGATCAGCAAGAGCTTTCAGGGCTGGCACCTTTAGACTAGGAGCAATCGCTGGACATTCGCAATTACACTTTTGAGATCTGGCCAGTTTGAGCAGGAGATCGAGTGTATGTTGGAACTTTTAGTAGTCTAAACAAGTTCAGAGCCCAAGTGTTTGTGGTTCCTTTGAGAGGTTACCAGTGGGAGATGAGGACCAGCAAGAGCTTTCAGGGCTGGCGCCTTTCGACTAGGAGCAATTGCTGGACGGTCGCAATATCGGTGTGGAGCTCTGAGGTGAATTATCGAGGGGAAGCGATGATACGTCTGGACCTTTGAGTGTCTAAAGAAGTTCAGAGCCCAAGTGTTTGTGGTTCGTTTGAGAGGTTACCAGTGGGAGATGAGGACCAGCAAGAGCTTTCAGGGCTGGCACCTTTAGAGTAGGACCAGTCGCTGGACGTTCGCAATTTCAGATTTGAGCTCTGGCCAGATTAAGCAGGAGAGCGAGTGTATGTTGGAACCTTTAGTAGTCTAAACAAGTTCAGAGCCCAAGTGTTTGTGGTTCGTTTGAGAGGTTACCAGTGGGAGATGAGAACCAGCAAGAGCTTTCAGGGCTGGCACCTTTAGACTAGGAGCAATCGCTGGACGTTCGCAACTTCAGTATTGAGCTCTGATGTAATTAGCGCGGGGAAGCGATGATACGTCTGGCCCTTTGAGCATCTAAAGAAGTTCAGAGCCCAAGTGTTTGTGGCTCGTTTGAGAGGTTACCAGTGGGAGATGAGGACCAGCAAGAGCTTTCAGGGCTGGCACCTTTAGACTAGGAGCAATCGCTGGACGTTCGCAATTTCACTGTTGCGCTCTGACGTGAATTAGCGAGGGGAAGCGATGATACGTCTGGACCTTTGAGTGTCTAAAGAAGTTCAGAGCCCAAGTGTTTGTGGTTTGTTTGAGAGGTTAGCAGTGGGAGATGAGGACCAGCAAGAGCTTTCAGGGCTGGCGCCTTTAGACTAGGAGCAATCGCTGGACCTTCGCAATTTCACGGTTTCGCTAGGACTTGAATTAGCTAGGGGAAGCGATGATACGTCTGGCCCTTTGAGTGTCTAAAGAAGTTCAGAGCCCAAGTGTTTGTGGCTCGTTTGAGAGGTTACCAGTGGGAGATGAGGACCAGCAAGAGCTTTCAGGGCTGGCGCCTTTAGACTAGGAGCAATCGCTGGACATTCGCAATTACACTTTTGAGATCTGGCCAGTTTGAGCAGGAGATCGAGTGTATGTTGGAACTTTTAGTAGTCTAAACAAGTTCAGAGCCCAAGTGTTTGTGGTTCGTTTGAGAGGTTACCAGTGGGAGATGAGGAGCAGCAAGAGCTTTCAGGGCTGGCACCTTTAGACTAGGAGCAATCGCTGGACGTTCGCAATTTCAGATTTGAGCTCTGGCCAGATTAAGCAGGAGAGTGAGTGTATATTGGAACTTTAAGTACTCTAAACAAGTCAGAGCCCAAGTGTTTGTGGTTCGTTTGAGAGGTTCCAGTGGGAGATGAGGACTAGCAAGAGCTTTCAGGGCTGGCACCTTTAAACTAGGAGCAATCGCTGGACGTTCGCAATTCCGTTTTGAGATATGGCCAGATTCAGCAGGAGAGCGAGTGTATGTTGGAACCTTTAGTAGTCTAAAGAAGTTCAGAGCCCAAGTGTTTGTGGTTCGTTTGAGAGGTTACCAGTGGGAGATGAGGACCAGCAAGAGCTTTCAGGGCTGGCACCTTCAGTCTAGGAGCAATCGGTGGACGTCCGCAATTTCAGTATTGACCTCTGACGTGAATTAGCGAAGGGAAGCGATGATACGTCTGGACCTTTGAGCATCTAAAGAAGTTCAGAGCCAAGTGTTTGTGGTTCGTTTGAGAGGTTACCAGTGGGAGATGAGGACCAGCAAGAGCTTTCAGGGCTGGCACCTTTAGACTAGGAGCAATCGCTGGATGTTCGCAATTTCAGGGTTGCGCTCTGACTTGAATTCGCGAGGGGAAGCGATGTAACGTCTGGACCTTTGAGTGTCTAAAGAAGTTCACAGCCCAAGTGTTTGTGGTTCTTTTGAGAGGTTACCAGTGGGAGATGAGGACCAGCAAGAGCTTTCAGGGCTGGCACGTTTAGACTAGGAGCAATCGCTGGACGTTCGCAATTTCAGATTTGAACTCTGACGTGCATTAGGAGGGGAAGCGATGATACCTCTGGACCTTTGAGTGTCTAAAGAAGTTCAGAGCCCAAGTGTTTGTGGTTCGTTTGAGAGGTTACCAGTGGGAGATGAGGACCAGCAAGAGCTTTCAGGGCTGGCACCTTTAGACTAGGAGCAATCGCTGGACGTTCGCAATTTCAGTGTTGAGCTCTGAGGTGAATTAGTGAGGGGAAGCAATGATACGTCTGGACCTTTGAGTGTCCAAGGAAGTTCAGAGCCCAAGTGTTTGTGGCTCGTTTGAGAGGTTACCAGTGGGAGATGAGGACCAGCAAGAGCTTTCAGGGCTGGCACCTTTAGACTAGGAGCAATCGCTGGACCTTCGCAATTTCAGTGTTGCGCTCTGACGTGAATTAGCGAGGGGAAGCGATGATACGTCTGGCCCTTTGAGTGTCTAAAGAAGTCCAGAGCCCAAGTGTTTGTGGTTCGTTTCAGAGGTTACCAGGGGGAGATGAGGACCAGCAAGAGCTTTCAGGGCTGGCACCTTCAGTCTAGGAGCAATCGGTGGACGTTCGCAATTTCAGTATTGACCTCTGACGTGAATTAGCGAGGGGAAGCGATGATACGTCTGGACCTTTGAGCATCTAAAGAAGTTCAGAGCCCAAGTGTTTGTGGTTCGGTTGAGAGGTTACCAGTGGGAGATGAGGACCAGCAAGAGCTTTCAGGGCTGGCACGTTTAGACTAGGAGCAATCGCTGGACGTTCGCAATTTCGGTGTGGAGCTCTGACGTGAATTAGCGAGGGGAAGCGATGATACGTCTGGCCCTTTGAGTGTCTAAAGAAGTTCAGAGCCCAAGTGTTTGTGGCTCGTTTGAGAGGTTCCCAGTGGGAGATGAGGACCAGCAAGAGCTTTCAGGGCTGCCGCCTTTCGACTAGGAGCAATCGCTGGACGTTCGCAATTTCAGGGTTGCGCTCTGACGTGAATTAGCGCGGGGAAGCGATGATACGTCTGGCCCTTTGAGTGTCTAAAGAAGTTCAGAGCCCAAGTGTTTGTGGCTCGTTTGAGAGGTTACCAGTGGGAAATGAAGACCAGCAAGAGCTTTCAGGGCTGGCACCTTTAGACTAGGAGCAATCGGTGGACGTTCGCAATGTCGGTGTGGAGCTCTGGCGAGATTGATCAGGAGAGAGAGTGTGTGTTGGAACCTTTAGTATTCTAAACAAGTTCAGAGCCCAAGTGTTTGTGGTTCGTTTGAGAGGTTACCAGTGGGAGATGAGGACCAGCAAGAGCTTTCAGGCTGGCACCTTTAGACTAGGAGCAATCGCTGGACGTTCGCAATTTCAGGTTGCGCTCTGACGTGAATTAGCGAGGGGAAGCGATGATACGTCTAGACCTTTGAGTGTCTAAAGAAGTTCAGAGCCCAAGTGTTTGTGGCTCGTTTGAGAGGTTACCAGTGGGAGATGAAGACCAGCAAGAGCTTTCAGGGCTGGCACCTTTAGACTAGGAGCAATCGCTGGACGTTCGCAATTTCAGATTTGAGCTCTGGCCAGATTAAGCAGGAGAGTGAGTGTATATTGGAACTTTAAGTACTCTAAACAAGTTCAGAGCCCAAGTGTTTGTGGTTCGTTTGAGAGGTTATCAGTGGGAGATGAGGACCAGCAAGAGCTTTCAGGGCTGGCACCTTTAGACTAGGTGCAATCGGTGGACGTTCGCAACATAGGTGTTGAGCTCTGACGTGAATTAGCGAGGGGAAGTGATAATACGTCTGGACCTTTGAGTGTCTAAAGAAGTTCAGAGCCCAAGCGTTTGTGGTTCGTTTGAGAGGTTACCAGTGGGAGATGAGGAGCAGCAAGAGCTTTCAGGGCTGGCACCTTTAGACTAGGAGCAATTGCTGGACGTTCGCAATTTCAGTCTTGAGCTCTGACGTGAATTAGCGCGGGGAAGCGATGATACGTCTGGCCCTTTGAGTGTCTAAACAAGTTCAGAGCCAAGTGTTTGTGGTTCGTTTGAGAGGTTCCCAGTGGGAGATGAGGACCAGCAAGAGCTTTCAGGGCTGGCACCTTTAGACTAGGAGCAATCGCTGGACATTCGCAATTTCGGTATGGAGGTCTGGCCAGATTGATCAGGAGAGCGAGTGTATGTTGGAACCTTTAGTAGTCTAAACAAGTTCAGAGCCCAAGTGTTTGTGGTTCGTTTGAGATGGTACCAGTGGAGATGAGGACCAGCAAGAGCTTTCAGGGCTGGCACCTTTAGACTAGGAGCAATCGCTGGACGTTCGCAATTTCATATTTGAGCTCTGACGTGAATTAGCGAGGGGAAGCGATGATACGTCTGGACCTTTGAGTGTCTAAAGAAGTTCAGAGCCCAAGTGTTTGTGGTTCTTTTGAGAGGTTACCAGTGGGAGATGAGGACCAGCAAGAGCTTTCAGGGCTGGCACCTTTAGACTAGGAGCAATCGCTGGACGTTTGCAATTTCAGATTTGAGCTCTGACGTGAATTAGCGATGATATGTCTGTACCTTAGAGTTTCTAAACAAGTTCAAAGCCCAAGTGTTTGTGGTTCGTTTGAGAGGTTACCAGTGGGAGATGAGAACCAGCAAGAGCTTTCAGGGCTGGCACCTTTAGACTAGGAGCAATCGCTAGACCTTCGCAATTTCACGGTTTCGCTAGGACTTGAATTAGCTAGGGGAAGCGATGATACGTCTGGCCCTTTGAGTGTCTAAAGAAGTTCAGAGCCCAAGTGTTTGTGGCTCGTTTGA
>NW_026777328.1:0-42671 GCF_030936135.1 Gavia stellata
TGAGCTTTCAGGGCTGGGCACCTTTAGTGTAGGAGCAATCCTGGACGTTCGTAATTTCGGTGTTGAGCTCTGGCCAGATTGAGCAGGAGAGGCTGTGTACGTTGGAAGTTTTAGTAGGCTAAACAAGTTGCAGAGGCCAAGTGTTTGTGGTTCGTTTGAGAGGTTACCAGTGGGAGATGAGGACCAGCAAGAGCTTTCAGGGCTGGCACCTTTAGTGTAGGAGCAATCCCTGACGTTCGCAATGTCGGTGTTGAGCTCTGGCCAGATTGAGCAGGAGAGGCTGTGTACATTGAAGTTTTAGTAGGCTAAACAAGTTCAGAGCCCAAGTGTTTGTGGTTCGTTTGAGAGGTTACCAGTGGGAGATGAGGACCAGCAAGAGCTTTCAGGGCTGGCACCTTTAGTGTAGGAGCAATCCCTGGACGTTCGCAATGTCGGTGTTGAGCTCTGGCCAGATTGAGCAGGAGAGGCTGTGTACGTTGGAAGTTTTAGTAGGCTAAACAAGTTCAGAGCCCAAGTGTTTGTGGTTCGTTTGAGAGGTTACCAGTGGGAGATGAGGACCAGCAAGAGCTTTCAGGGCTGGCACCTTTAGTGTAGGAGCAATCCCTGGACGTTCGCAATGTCGGTGTTGAGCTCTGGCCAGATTGAGCAGGAGAGGCTGTGTACGTTGGAAGTTTTAGTAGGCTAAACAAGTTCAGAGCCCAAGTGTTTGTGGTTCGTTTGAGAGGTTACCAGTGGGAGATGAGGACCAGCAAGAGCTTTCAGGGCTGGCACCTTTAGTGTAGGAGCAATCCCTGGACGTTCGCAATTTTCGGTGTTGAGCTCTGGCCAGATTGAGCAGGAGAGGCTGTGTACGTTGGAAGTTTAGTAGGCTAAACAAGTTCAGAGCCCAAGTGTTTGTGGTTCGTTTGAGAGGTTACCAGTGGGAGATGAGGACCAGCAAGAGCTTTCAGGGCTGGCACCTTTAGTGTAGGAGCAATCCCTGGACGTTCGCAATGTCGGTGTTGAGCTCTGGCCAGATTGAGCAGGAGAGGCTGTGTACGTTGGAAGTTTTAGTAGGCGAAACAAGTTGAGAGCCCAAGTGTTTGTGGTTCGTTTGAGAGGTTACCAGTGGGAGATGAGGACCAGCAAGAGCTTTCAGGGCTGGCACCTTTAGTGTAGGAGCAATCGCTGGACGTTCGTAATTTCGGTGTGAGCTCTGGCCAGATTGAGCAGGAGAGGCTGTGTACGTTGGAAGTTTTAGTAGGCTAAACAAGTTCAGAGCCCAAGTGCTTGTGGTTCGTTTGAGAGGTTACCAGTGGGAGATGAGGACCAGCAAGAGCTTTCAGGGCTGGCACCTTTAGTGTAGGAGCAATCCCTGGACGTTCGCAATGTCGGTGTTGAGCTCTGGCAGATTGAGCAGGAGAGGCTGTGTACGTTGGAAGTTTTAGTAGGCGAAACAAGTTCAGAGCCCAAGTGTTTGTGGTTCGTTTGAGAGGTTACCAGTGGGAGATGAGGACCAGCAAGAGCTTTCAGGGCTGGCACCTTTATTGTAGGAGCAATCCCTGGACGTTCGTAATTTCGGTGTTGAGCTCTGGCCAGATTGAGCAGGAGAGGCTGTGTACGTTGGAAGTTTTAGTAGGCGAAACAAGTTCAGAGCCCAAGTGCTTGTGGTTCGTTTGAGAGGTTACCAGTGGGAGATGAGGACCAGCAAGAGCTTTCAGGGCTGGCACCTTTAGTGTAGGAGCAATCCCTGGACGTTCGCAATGTCGGTGTTGAGCTCTGGCCAGATTGAGCAGGAGAGGCTGTGTACGTTGGAAGTTTAGTAGGCTAAACAAGTTCAGAGCCCAAGTTTTGTGTTCGTTTGAGAGTTACCAGTGGGAGATGAGGACCAGCAAGATGAGAGCAATCAAGCTTCAGGCTACCTTTAGTGTAGGAGCAATCCCTGGAACGTTCGAATTTCGTGTTGAGCTCTGGCCAGATTGAGCAGGAGAGGCTGTGTACGTTGGAGTTTTAGTAGGCGAAAACAAGTTCAGAGCCCAAGTGCTTGTGGTTCGTTTGAGAGGTTACCAGTGGGAGATGAGGACAGCAAGAGCTTTCAGGCTGGCACCTTTAGTGTAGGAGCAATCCCTGACGTTCGCAATGTCGTGTTGAGCTCTGGCCAGAAGCTGCAGGAGAGCTGTGTACAGTTGAAGTTCTAGTATGTGCGTAACAAGTTGAGAGCCCAAGTGTTGTGGTCGTTGAAGGTACCAGAGATGAGACTGCAGCTTTCAGGGCTGGCACCTTTAGTGTAGGAGCAATCCCTGGACGTTCGCAATGTCGGTGTTGAGCTCTGGCCAGATTGAGCAGGAGGCTGTGTACGTTGGAAGTTTTAGTAGGCTAAACAAGTTCAGAGCCCAAGTGTTTGTGGTTCGTTTGAGAGGTTACCAGTGGGAGATGAGGACCAGCAAGAGCTTTCAGGCTGGCACCTTTAGTGTAGGAGCAATCCTGGACGTTCGCAATTTCGGTGTTGAGCTCTGGCCAGATTGAGCAGGAGAGGCTGTGTACGTTGAAGAGTTTTAGTAGGCTAAACAAGTTCAGAGCCCAAGTGTTTGTGGTTCGTTTGAGAGGTTACCAGTGGGAGATGAGGACCAGCAAGAGCTTTCAGGGCTGGCACCTTTAGTGTAGGAGGAATCCCTGGACGTTCGCAATGTCGGTGTTGAGCTCTGGCCAGATTGAGCAGGAGAGGCTGTGTACGTTGGAAGTTTTAGTAGGCTAAACAAGTTCAGAGCCCAAGTGTTTGTGGTTCGTTTGAGAGGTTACCAGTGGGAGATGAGGACCAGCAAGAGCTTTCAGGGCTGTCACCTTTAGTGTAGGAGCAAACCCTGGACGTTCGTAATTTCGGTGTTGAGCTCTGGCCAGATTGAGCAGGAGAGGCTGTGTACGTTGGAAGTTTTAGTAGGCGAAACAAGTTCAGAGCCCAAGTGTTTGTGGTTCGTTTGAGAGGTTACCAGTGGGAGATGAGGACCAGCAAGAGCTTTCAGGGCTGGCACCTTTAGTGTAGGAGCAATCGCTGGACGTTCGTAATTTCGGTGTTGAGCTCTGGCCAGATTGAGCAGGAGAGGCTGTGTACGTTGGAAGTTTTAGTAGGCTAAACAAGTTCAGAGCCCAAGTGTTTGTGGTTCGTTTGAGAGGTTACCAGTGGGAGATGAGGACCAGCAAGAGCTTTCAGGGCTGGCACCTTTAGTGTAGGAGCAATCCCTGGACGTTCGCAATGTCGGTGTTGAGCTCTGGCCAGATTGAGCAGGAGAGGCTGTGTACGTTGGAAGTTTTAGCAGCCTAAACAAGTTCAGAGCCCAAGTGTTTGTGGTTCGTTTGAGAGGTTACCAGTGGGAGATGAGGACCAGCAAGAGCTTTCAGGGCTGGCACCTTTAGTGTAGGAGCAATCCCTGGATGTTCGCAATGTCGGTGTTGAGCTCTGGCCAGATTGAGCAGGAGAGGCTGTGTACGTTGGAAGTTTTAGTAGGCTAAACAAGTTCAGAGCCCAAGTGTTTGTGGTTCGTTTGAGAGGTTACCAGTGGGAGATGAGGACCAGCAAGAGCTTTCAGGGCTGGCACCTTTAGTGTAGGAGCAATCCTGGACGTTCGTAATTTCGGTGTTGAGCTCTGGCCAGATTGAGCAGGAGAGGCTGTGTACGTTGGAAGTTTTAGTAGGCTAAACAAGTTGAGAGGCCAAGTGTTTGTGGTTCGTTTGAGAGGTTACCAGTGGGAGATGAGGACCAGCAAGAGCTTTCAGGGCTGGCACCTTTAGTGTAGGAGCAATCCCTGGACGTTCGCAATGTCGGTGTTGAGCTCTGGCCAGATTGAGCAGGAGAGGCTGTGTACATTGGAAGTTTTAGTAGGCTAAACAAGTTCAGAGCCCAAGTGTTTGTGGTTCGTTTGAGAGGTTACCAGTGGGAGATGAGGACCAGCAAGAGCTTTCAGGGCTGGCACCTTTAGTGTAGGAGCAATCCCTGGACGTTCGCAATGTCGGTGTTGAGCTCTGGCCAGATTGAGCAGGAGAGGCTGTGTACGTTGGAAGTTTTAGTAGGCTAAACAAGTTCAGAGCCCAAGTGTTTGTGGTTCGTTTGAGAGGTTACCAGTGGGAGATGAGGACCAGCAAGAGCTTTCAGGGCTGGCACCTTTAGTGTAGGAGCAATCCCTGGACGTTCGCAATGTCGGTGTTGAGCTCTGGCCAGATTGAGCAGGAGAGGCTGTGTACGTTGGAAGTTTTAGTAGGCTAAACAAGTTCAGAGCCCAAGTGTTTGTGGTTCGTTTGAGAGGTTACCAGTGGAGATGAGGACCAGCAAGAGCTTTCAGGGCTGGCACCTTTAGTGTAGGAGCAATCCCTGGACGTTCGTAATTTCGGTGTTGAGCTCTGGCCAGATTGAGCAGGAGAGGCTGTGTACGTTGGAAGTTTTAGTAGGCTAAACAAGTTCAGAGCCCAAGTGTTTGTGGTTCGTTTGAGAGGTTACCAGTGGGAGATGAGGACCAGCAAGAGCTTTCAGGGCTGGCACCTTTAGTGTAGGAGCAATCCCTGGCCGTTCGCAATGTCGGTGTTGAGCTCTGGCCAGATTGAGCAGGAGAGGCTGTGTACGTTGGAAGTTTTAGTAGGCTAAACAAGTTCAGAGCCAAGTGTTGTGGTTCGTTTGAGAGGTTACCAGTGGAGATGAGGACCAGCAAGAGCTTTCAGGGCTGGCACCTTTAGTGTAGGAGCAATCGCTGGACGTTCGTAATTTCGGTGTGGAGCTCTGGCCAGATTGAGCAGGAGAGGCTGTGTACGTTGGAAGTTTTAGTAGGCTAAACAAGTTCAGAGCCCAAGTGCTTGTGGTTCGTTTGAGAGGTTACCAGTGGGAGATGAGGAGCAGCAAGAGCTTTCAGGGCTGGCACCTTTAGTGTAGGAGCAATCCCTGGACGTTCGCAATGTCGGTGTTGAGCTCTGGCCAGATTGAGCAGGAGAGGCTGTGTACGTTGGAAGTTTTAGTAGGCGAAACAAGTTCAGAGGCCAAGTGTTTGTGGTTCGTTTGAGAGGTTACCAGTGGGAGATGAGGACCAGCAAGAGCTTTCAGGGCTGGCACCTTTAGTGTAGAGCAATCCCTGGACGTTCGCAATGTCGGTGTTGAGCTCTGGCCAGATTGAGCAGGAGAGGCTGTGTACGTTGGAAGTTTTAGTAGGCTAAACAAGTTCAGAGCCCAAGTGTTTGTGGTTCGTTTGAGAGGTTACCAGTGGGAGATGAGGACCAGCAAGAGCTTTCAGGGCTGGCACCTTTAGTGTAGGAGCAATCCTGACGTTCGTAATTTCGGTGTTGAGCTCTGGCCAGATTGAGCAGGAGAGGCTGTGTACGTTGGAAGTTTTAGTAGGCGAAACAAGTTGAGAGCCCAAGTGTTTGTGGTTCGTTTGAGAGGTTACCAGTGGGAGATGAGGACCAGCAAGAGCTTTCAGGGCTGTCACCTTTAGTGTAGGAGCAATCCCTGGACGTTCGCAATGTCGGTGTTGAGCTCTGGCCAGATTGAGCAGGAGAGGCTGTGTACGTTGGAAGTTTTAGTAGGCGAAACAAGTTGAGAGCCCAAGTGTTTGTGGTTCGTTTGAGAGGTTACCAAGTGGGAGATGAGGACCAGCAAGAGCATTCAGGGCTGGCACCTTTAGTGTAGGAGCAATCGCTGGACGTTCGTAATTTCGGTGTGGAGCTCTGGCCAGATTGAGCAGGAGAGGCTGTGTACGTTGGAAGTTTTAGTAGGCTAAACAAGTTCAGAGCCCAAGTGCTTGTGGTTCGTTTGAGAGGTTACCAGTGGGAGATGAGGACCAGCAAGAGCTTTCAGGGCTGGCACCTTTAGTGTAGGAGCAATCCCTGGACGTTCGCAATGTCGGTGTTGAGCTCTGGCCAGATTGAGCAGGAGAGGCTGTGTACGTTGGAAGTTTTAGTAGGCGAAACAAGTTCAGAGCCCAAGTGTTTGTGTTCGTTTGAGAGGTTACGAGTGGGAGATGAGGAGCAGCAAGAGCTTTCAGGGCTGGCACCTTTATTGTAGGAGCAATCCCTGGACGTTCGCAATGTCGGTGTTGAGCTCTGGCCAGATTGAGCAGGAGAGGCTGTGTACGTTGGAAGTTTTAGTAGGCTAAACAAGTTCAGAGGCCAAGTGTTTGTGGTTCGTTTGAGAGGTTACCAGTGGGAGATGAGGACCAGCAAGAGCTTTCAGGGCTGGCACCTTTAGTGTAGGAGCAATCCCTGGACGTTCGTAATTTCGGTGTTGAGCTCTGGCCAGATTGAGCAGGAGAGGCTGTGTACGTTGGAAGTTTTAGTAGGCGAAACAAGTTCAGAGCCCAAGTGCTTGTGGTTCGTTTGAGAGGTTACCAGTGGGAGATGAGGACCAGCAAGAGCTTTCAGGGCTGGCACCTTTAGTGTAGGAGCAATCCCTGGACGTTCGCAATGTCGGTGTTGAGCTCTGGCCAGATTGAGCAGGAGAGGCTGTGTACGTTGGAAGTTTTAGTAGGCTAAACAAGTTCAGAGCCCAAGTGTTTGTGGTTCGTTTGAGAGGTTACCAGTGGGAGATGAGGACCAGCAAGAGCTTTCAGGGCTGGCACCTTTAGTGTAGGAGCAATCCCTGGACGTTCGCAATGTCGGTGTTGAGCTCTGGCCAGATTGAGCAGGAGAGGCTGTGTACGTTGGAAAGTTTTAGTAGGCTAAACAAGTTCAGAGCCCAAGTGTTTGTGGTTCGTTTGAGAGGTTACCAGTGGGAGATGAGGACCAGCAAGAGCTTTCAGGGCTGGCACCTTTAGTGTAGGAGCAATCCCTGGACGTTCGCAATGTCGGTGTTGAGCTCTGGCCAGATTGAGCAGGAGAGGCTGTGTACGTTGGAAGTTTTAGTAGGCTAAACAAGTTCAGAGCCCAAGTGTTTGTGGTTCGTTTGAGAGGTTACCAGTGGGAGATGAGGACCAGCAAGAGCTTTCAGGGCTGGCACCTTTAGTGTAGGAGCAATCCCTGGACGTTCGCAATGTCGGTGTTGAGCTCTGGCCAGATTGAGCAGGAGAGGCTGTGTACGTTGGAAGTTTTAGTAGGCTAAACAAGTTCAGAGCCCAAGTGTTTGTGGTTCGTTTGAGAGGTTACCAGTGGGAGATGAGGACCAGCAAGAGCTTTCAGGGGCTGGCACCTTTAGTGTAGGAGCAATCCCTGGACGTTCGTAATTTCGGTGTTGAGCTCTGGCCAGATTGAGCAGGAGAGGCTGTGTACGTTGGAAGTTTAGTAGGCTAAACAAGTTGAGAGCCCAAGTGTTTGTGGTTCGTTTGAGAGGTTACCAGTGGGAGATGAGGACCAGCAAGAGCTTTCAGGGCTGGCACCTTTAGTGTAGGAGCAATCGCTGGACTTTCGCAATGTCGGTGTTGAGCTCTGGCCAGATTGAGCAGGAGAGGCTGTGTACGTTGGAAGTTTTAGTAGGCTAAACAAGTTCAGAGCCCAAGTGTTTGTGGTTCGTTTGAGAGGTTACCAGTGGGAGATGAGGACCAGCAAGAGCTTTCAGGGCTGTCACCTTTAGTGTAGGAGCAATCCCTGGACGTTCGTAATTTCGGTGTTGAGCTCTGGCCAGATTGAGCAGGAGAGGCTGTGTACGTTGGAAGTTTAGTAGGCTAAACAAGTTCAGAGCCCAAGTGTTTGTGGTTCGTTTGAGAGGTTACCAGTGGGAGATGAGGACCAGCAAGAGCTTTCAGGGCTGGCACCTTTAGTGTAGGAGCAATCCCTGGACGTTCGCAATGTCGGTGTTGAGCTCTGGCCAGATTGAGCAGGAGAGGCTGTGTACGTTGGAAGTTTTAGTAGGCGAAACAAGTTCAGAGCCCAAGTGTTTGTGGTTCGTTTGAGAGGTTACCAGTGGGAGATGAGGACCAGCAAGAGCTTTCAGGGCTGGCACCTTTAGTGTAGGAGCAATCCCTGGACGTTCGCAATGTCGGTGTTGAGCTCTGGCCAGATTGAGCAGGAGAGGCGGTGTACGTTGGAAGTTTTAGTAGGCGAAACAAGTTCAGAGCCCAAGTGTTTGTGGTTCGTTTGAGAGGTTACCAGTGGGAGATGAGGACCAGCAAGAGCTTCAGGGCTGGCACCTTTAGTGTAGGAGCAATCCCTGGACGTTCGTAATTTCGTGTTGAGCTCTGGCCAGATTGAGCAGGAGAGGCTGTGTACGTTGGAAGTTTTAGTAGGCGAAACAAGTTGAGAGCCCAAGTGTTTGTGGTTCGTTTGAGAGGTTACCAGTGGGAGATGAGGACCAGCAAGAGCTTTCAGGGCTGGCACCTTTAGTGTAGGAGCAATCCCTGGACGTTCGCAATGTCGGTGTTGAGCTCTGGCCAGATTGAGCAGGAGAGGCTGTGTACGTTGGAAGTTTTAGTAGGCGAAACAAGTTCAGAGCCCAAGTGTTTGTGGTTCGTTTGAGAGGTTACCAGTGGGAGATGAGGACCAGCAAGAGCTTTCAGGGCTGGCACCTTTAGTGTAGGAGCAATCCCTGGACGTTCGCAATGTCGGTGTTGAGCTCTGGCCAGATTGAGCAGGAGAGGCTGTGTACGTTGGAAGTTTTAGTAGGCGAAACAAGTTGAGAGCCCAAGTGTTTGTGGTTCGTTTGAGAGGTTACCAGTGGGAGATGAGGACCAGCAAGAGCTTTCAGGGCTGGCACCTTTAGTGTAGGAGCAATCGCTGGACGTTCGCAATGTCGGTGTTGAGCTCTGGCCAGATTGAGCAGGAGAGGCTGTGTACGTTGGAAGTTTTAGTAGGCGAAACAAGTTCAGAGCCCAAGTGTTTGTGGTTCGTTTGAGAGGTTACCAGTGGGAGATGAGGACCAGCAAGAGCTTTCAGGGCTGGCACCTTTAGTGTAGGAGCAATCCCTGGACGTTCGCAATGTCGGTGTTGAGCTCTGGCCAGATTGAGCAGGAGAGGCTGTGTACGTTGGAAGTTTTAGTAGGCTAAACAAGTTCAGAGGCCAAGTGTTTGTGGTTCGTTTGAGAGGTTACCAGTGGGAGATGAGGACCAGCAAGAGCTTTCAGGGCTGGCACCTTAGTGTAGGAGCAATCCCTGGACGTTCGCAATGTCGGTGTTGAGCTCTGGCCAGATTGAGCAGGAGAGGCTGTGTACGTTGGAAGTTTTAGTAGGCTAAACAAGTTCAGAGCCCAAGTGCTTTGTGGTTCGTTTGAGAGGTTACCAGTGGAGATGAGGACCAGCAAGAGCTTTCAGGGCTGGCACCTTTAGTGTAGGAGCAATCCCTGGACGTTCGCAATGTCGGTGTTGAGCTCTGGCCAGATTGAGCAGGAGAGGCTGTGTACGTTGGAAGTTTTAGTAGGCTAAACAAGTTCAGAGCCAAGTGTTTGTGGTTCGTTTGAGAGGTTACCAGTGGGAGATGAGGACAGCAAGAGCTTTCAGGGCTGGCACCTTTAGTGTAGGAGCAATCCTGGCACGTTCGCAATGTCGGTGTGAGCTCTGGCCAGATTGAGCAGGAGAGGCTGTGTACGTTGGAAGTTTTAGTAGGCTAAACAAGTTCAGAGCCCAAGTGTTTGTGGTTCGTTTGAGAGGTTACCAGTGGGAGATGAGGACCAGCAAGAGCTTTCAGGGCTGGCACCTTTAGTGTAGGAGCAATCCCTGGACGTTCGCAATGTCGGTGTTGAGCTCTGGCCAGATTGAGCAGGAGAGGCTGTGTACGTTGGAAGTTTTAGTAGGCTAAACAAGTTCAGAGCCCAAGTGTTTGTGGTTCGTTTGAGAGGTTACCAGTGGGAGATGAGGACCAGCAAGAGCTTTCAGGGCTGGCACCTTTAGTGTAGGAGCAATCCCTGGACGTTCGCAATGTCGGTGTTGAGCTCTGGCCAGATTGAGCAGGAGAGGCTGTGTACGTTGGAAGTTTTAGTAGGCTAAACAAGTTCAGAGCCCAAGTGTTTGTGGTTCGTTTGAGAGGTTACCAGTGGGAGATGAGGACCAGCAAGAGCTTTCAGGGCTGGCACCTTTAGTGTAGGAGCAATCCCTGGACGTTCGCAATGTCGGTGTTGAGCTCTGGCCAGATTGAGCAGGAGAGGCTGTGTACGTTGGAAGTTTTAGTAGGCTAAACAAGTTCAGAGCCCAAGTGTTTGTGGTTCGTTTGAGAGGTTACCAGTGGGAGATGAGGACCAGCAAGAGCTTTCAGGGCTGGCACCTTTAGTGTAGGAGCAATCCCTGGACGTTCGCAATGTCGGTGTTGAGCTCTGGCCAGATTGAGCAGGAGAGGCTGTGTACGTTGGAAGTTTTAGTAGGCTAAACAAGTTCAGAGCCCAAGTGTTTGTGGTTCGTTTGAGAGGTTACCAGTGGGAGATGAGGACCAGCAAGAGCTTTCAGGGCTGGCACCTTTAGTGTAGGAGCAATCCCTGGACGTTCGTAATTTCGGTGTTGAGCTCTGGCCAGATTGAGCAGGAGAGGCTGTGTACGTTGGAAGTTTTAGTAGGCTAAACAAGTTGAGAGCCAAGTGTTTGTGGTTCGTTTGAGAGGTTACCAGTGGGAGATGAGGACCAGCAAGAGCTTTCAGGGCTGGCACCTTTAGTGTAGGAGCAATCGCTGGACTTTCGCAATGTCGGTGTTGAGCTCTGGCCAGATTGAGCAGGAGAGGCTGTGTACGTTGGAAGTTTTAGTAGGCTAAACAAGTTCAGAGCCCAAGTGTTTGTGGTTCGTTTGAGAGGTTACCAGTGGGAGATGAGGACCAGCAAGAGCTTTCAGGGCTGTCACCTTTAGTGTAGGAGCAATCCCTGGACGTTCGTAATTTCGGTGTTGAGCTCTGGCCAGATTGAGCAGGAGAGGCTGTGTACGTTGGAAGTTTTAGTAGGCTAAACAAGTTCAGAGCCCAAGTGTTTGTGGTTCGTTTGAGAGGTTACCAGTGGGAGATGAGGACCAGCAAGAGCTTTCAGGGCTGGCACCTTTAGTGTAGGAGCAATCCCTGGACGTTCGCAATGTCGGTGTTGAGCTCTGGCCAGATTGAGCAGGAGAGGCTGTGTACGTTGGAAGTTTTAGTAGGCGAAACAAGTTCAGAGCCCAAGTGTTTGTGGTTCGTTTGAGAGGTTACCAGTGGGAGATGAGGACCAGCAAGAGCTTTCAGGGCTGGCACCTTTAGTGTAGGAGCAATCCCTGGACGTTCGCAATGTCGGTGTTGAGCTCTGGCCAGATTGAGCAGGAGAGGCGGTGTACGTTGGAAGTTTTAGTAGGCGAAACAAGTTCAGAGCCCAAGTGTTTGTGGTTCGTTTGAGAGGTTACCAGTGGGAGATGAGGACCAGCAAGAGCTTTCAGGGCTGGCACCTTTAGTGTAGGAGCAATCCCTGGACGTTCGTAATTTCAGTGTTGAGCTCTGGCCAGATTGAGCAGGAGAGGCTGTGTACGTTGGAAGTTTTAGTAGGCGAAACAAGTTGAGAGCCCAAGTGCTTGTGGTTCGTTTGAGAGGTTACCAGTGGGAGATGAGGACCAGCAAGAGCTTTCAGGGCTGGCACCTTTAGTGTAGGAGCAATCCCTGGACGTTCGCAATGTCGGTGTTGAGCTCTGGCCAGATTGAGCAGGAGAGGCTGTGTACGTTGGAAGTTTTAGTAGGCGAAACAAGTTCAGAGCCCAAGTGTTTGTGGTTCGTTTGAGAGGTTACCAGTGGGAGATGAGGACCAGCAAGAGCTTTCAGGGCTGGCACCTTTAGTGTAGGAGCAATCCCTGGACGTTCGCAATGTCGGTGTTGAGCTCTGGCCAGATTGAGCAGGAGAGGCTGTGTACGTTGGAAGTTTTAGTAGGCGAAACAAGTTGAGAGCCCAAGTGTTTGTGGTTCGTTTGAGAGGTTACCAGTGGGAGATGTGGACCAGCAAGAGCTTTCAGGGCTGGCACCTTTAGTGTAGAGCAATCGCTGGACGTTCGTAATTTCGGTGTTGAGCTCTGGCCAGATTGAGCAGGAGAGGCTGTGTACGTTGGAAGTTTTAGTAGGCGAAACAAGTTCAGAGCCCAAGTGTTTGTGGTTCGTTTGAGAGGTTACCAGTGGGAGATGAGGACCAGCAAGAGCTTTCAGGGCTGGCACCTTTAGTGTAGGAGCAATCCCTGGACGTTCGCAATGTCGGTGTTGAGCTCTGGCCAGATTGAGCAGGAGAGGCTGTGTACGTTGGAAGTTTTAGTAGGCTAAACAAGTTCAGAGGCCAAGTGTTTGTGGTTCGTTTGAGAGGTTACCAGTGGGAGATGAGGACCAGCAAGAGCTTTCAGGGCTGGCACCTTTAGTGTAGGAGCAATCGCTGGACGTTCGCAATGTCGGTGTTGAGCTCTGGCCAGATTGAGCAGGAGAGGCTGTGTACGTTGGAAGTTTTAGTAGGCTAAACAAGTTCAGAGCCCAAGTGCTTGTGGTTCGTTTGAGAGGTTACCAGTGGGAGATGAGGACCAGCAAGAGCTTTCAGGGCTGGCACCTTTAGTGTAGGAGCAATCCCTGGACGTTCGCAATGTCGGTGTTGAGCTCTGGCCAGATTGAGCAGGAGAGGCTGTGTACGTTGGAAGTTTTAGTAGGCGAAACAAGTTCAGAGCCCAAGTGTTTGTGGTTCGTTTGAGAGGTTACCAGTGGGAGATGAGGACCAGCAAGAGCTTTCAGGGCTGGCACCTTTAGTGTAGGAGCAATCCCTGCACGTTCGCAATGTCGGTGTTGAGCTCTGGCCAGATTGAGCAGGAGAGGCTGTGTACGTTGGAAGTTTTAGTAGGCTAAACAAGTTCAGAGCCCAAGTGTTTGTGGTTCGTTTGAGAGGTTACCAGTGGGAGATGAGGACCAGCAAGAGCTTTCAGGGCTGGCACCTTTAGTGTAGGAGGAATCCCTGGACGTTCGCAATGTCGGTGTTGAGCTCTGGCCAGATTGAGCAGGAGAGGCTGTGTACGTTGGAAGTTTTAGTAGGCTAAACAAGTTCAGAGCCCAAGCGTTTGTGGTTCGTTTGAGAGGTTACCAGTGGGAGATGAGGACCAGCAAGAGCTTTCAGGGCTGGCACCTTTAGTGTAGGAACAATCCCTGGACGATGGCAATGTCGGTGTTGAGCTCTGGCCAGATTGAGCAGGAGAGGCTGTGTACGTTGGAAGTTTTAGTAGGCTAAACAAGTTCAGAGCCCAAGTGTTTGTGGTTCGTTTGAGAGGTTACCAGTGGGAGATGAGGACCAGCAAGAGCTTTCAGGGCTGGCACCTTTAGTGTAGGAGCAATCCCTGGACGTTCGCAATGTCGGTGTGGAGCTCTGGCCAGATTGAGCAGGAGAGGCTGTGTACGTTGGAAGTTTTAGTAGGCTAAACAAGTTCAGAGCCCAAGTGTTTGTGGTTCGTTTGAGAGGTTACCAGTGGGAGATGAGGACCAGCAAGAGCTTTCAGGGCTGGCACCTTTAGTGTAGGAGCAATCCCTGGACGTTCGCAATGTCGGTGTTGAGCTCTGGCCAGATTGAGCAGGAGAGGCTGTGTACGTTGGAAGTTTTAGTAGGCGAAACAAGTTCAGAGGCCAAGTGTTTGTGGTTCGTTTGAGAGGTTACCAGTGGGAGATGAGGACCAGCAAGAGCTTTCAGGGCTGGCACCTTTAGTGTAGGAGCAATCCCTGGACGTTCGCAATGTCGGTGTTGAGCTCTGGCCAGATTGAGCAGGAGAGGCTGTGTACGTTGGAAGTTTTAGTAGGCTAAACAAGTTGAGAGCCCAAGTGTTTGTGGTTCGTTTGAGAGGTTACCAGTGGGAGATGAGGACCAGCAAGAGCTTTCAGGGCTGGCACCTTTAGTGTAGGAGCAATCCCTGGACTGTTCGCAATGTCGGTGTTGAGCTCTGGCCAGATTGAGCAGGAGAGGCTGTGTACGTTGGAAGTTTTAGTAGGCTAAACAAGTTCAGAGCCCAAGTGTTTGTGGTTCGTTTGAGAGGTTACCAGTGGGAGATGAGGACCAGCAAGAGCTTTCAGGGCTGGCACCTTTAGTGTAGGAGCAATCGCTGGACGTTCGCAATTTCGGTGTTGAGCTCTGGCCAGATGAGCAGGAGAGGCTGTGTACGTTGGAAGTTTTAGTAGGCTAAACAAGTTCAGAGCCAAGTGTTTGTGGTTCGTTTGAGAGGTTACCAGTGGGAGATGAGGACCAGCAAGAGCTTTCAGGGCTGGCACCTTTAGTGTAGGAGGCAATCCCTGGACGTTCGCAATGTCGGTGTTGAGCTCTGGCCAGATTGAGCAGGAGAGGCTGTGTACGTTGGAAGTTTTAGTAGGCTAAACAAGTTCAGAGGCCAAGTGTTTGTGGTTCGTTTGAGAGGTTACCAGTGGGAGATGAGGACCAGCAAGAGCTTTCAGGGCTGGCACCTTTAGTGTAGGAGCAATCGCTGGACGTTCGCAATTTCGGTGTTGAGCTCTGGCCAGATTGAGCAGGAGAGGCTGTGTACGTTGGAAGTTTTAGTAGGCTAAACAAGTTGAGAGCCCAAGTGTTTGTGGTTCGTTTGAGAGGTTACCAGTGGAGATGAGGACCAGCAAGAGCTTTCAGGGCTGGCACCTTTAGTGTAGGAGCAATCCCTGGACGTTCGCAATTTCGGTGTTGAGCTCTGGCCAGATTGAGCAGGAGAGGCTGTGTACGTTGGAAGTTTTAGCAGCTAAACAAGTTCAGAGCCCAAGTGTTTGTGGTTCGTTTGAGAGGTTACCAGTGGGAGATGAGGACCAGCAAGAGCTTTCAGGGCTGGCACCTTTAGTGTAGGAGCAATCCCTGGACGTTCGCAATTTCGGTGTTGAGCTCTGGCCAGATTGAGCAGGAGAGGCTGTGTACGTTGGAAGTTTTAGTAGGCTAAACAAGTTCAGAGCCCAAGTGTTTGTGGTTCGTTTGAGAGGTTACCAGTGGGAGATGAGGACCAGCAAGAGCTTTCAGGGCTGGCACCTTTAGTGTAGGAGCAATCCCTGGACGTTCGCAATGTCGGTGTTGAGCTCTGGCCAGATTGAGCAGGAGAGGCTGTGTACGTTGGAAGTTTTAGTAGGCGAAACAAGTTCAGAGCCCAAGTGTTTGTGGTTCGTTTGAGAGGTTACCAGTGGGAGATGAGGACCAGCAAGAGCTTTCAGGGCTGGCACCTTTAGTGTAGGAGCAATCGCTGGACGTTCGTAATTTCGGTGTGGAGCTCTGGCCAGATTGAGCAGGAGAGGCTGTGTACGTTGGAAGTTTTAGTAGGCTAAACAAGTTCAGAGCCCAAGTGTTTGTGGTTCGTTTGAGAGGTTACCAGTGGGAGATGAGGACCAGCAAGAGCTTTCAGGGCTGGCACCTTTAGTGTAGGAGCAATCCCTGGACGTTCGCAATGTCGGTGTTGAGCTCTGGCCAGATTGAGCAGGAGAGGCTGTGTACGTTGGAAGTTTTAGTAGGCGAAACAAGTTCAGAGCCCAAGTGTTTGTGGTTCGTTTGAGAGGTTACCAGTGGGAGATGAGGACCAGCAAGAGCTTTCAGGGCTGGCACCTTTATTGTAAGAGCAATCCCTGCACGTTCGCAATGTCGGTGTTGAGCTCTGGCCAGATTGAGCAGGAGAGGCTGTGTACGTTGGAAGTTTTAGTAGGCTAAACAAGTTCAGAGCCCAAGTGTTTGTGGTTCGTTTGAGAGGTTACCAGTGGGAGATGAGGACCAGCAAGAGCTTTCAGGGCTGGCACCTTTAGTGTAGGAGCAATCGATGGACGTTCGTAATTTCGGTGTTGAGCTCTGGCCAGATTGAGCAGGAGAGGCTGTGTACGTTGGAAGTTTTAGTAGGCGAAACAAGTTCAGAGGCCAAGTGTTTGTGGTTCGTTTGAGAGGTTACCAGTGGGAGATGAGGACCAGCAAGAGCTTTCAGGGCTGGCACCTTTAGTGTAGGAGCAATCCCTGGACGTTCGTGATTTCGGTGTTGAGCTCTGGCCAGATTGAGCAGGAGAGGCTGTGTACGTTGGAAGTTTTAGTAGGCTAAACAAGTTGAGAGCCCAAGTGTTTGTGGTTCGTTTGAGAGGTTACCAGTGGGAGATGAGGACCAGCAAGAGCTTTCAGGGCTGGCACCTTTAGTGTAGGAGCAATCCCTGGACGTTCGCAATGTCGGTGTTGAGCTCTGGCCAGATTGAGCAGGAGAGGCTGTGTACGTTGGAAGTTTTAGTAGGCTAAACAAGTTCAGAGGCCAAGTGTTTGTGGTTCGTTTGAGAGGTTACCAGTGGGAGATGAGGACCAGCAAGAGCTTTCAGGGCTGGCACCTTTAGTGTAGGAGCAATCCCTGGACGTTCGCAATGTCGGTGTTGAGCTCTGGCCAGATTGAGCAGGAGAGGCTGTGTACGTTGGAAGTTTTAGTAGGCGAAACAAGTTCAGAGGCCAAGTGTTTGTGGTTCGTTTGAGAGGTTACCAGTGGGAGATGAGGACCAGCAAGAGCTTTCAGGGCTGGCACCTTTAGTGTAGGAGCAATCCCTGGACGTTCGCAATGTCGGTGTTGAGCTCTGGCCAGATTGAGCAGGAGAGGCTGTGTACGTTGGAAGTTTTAGTAGGCGAAACAAGTTCAGAGCCCAAGTGTTTGTGGTTCGTTTGAGAGGTTACCAGTGGGAGATGTGGACCAGCAAGAGCTTTCAGGGCTGGCACCTTTAGTGTAGGAGCAATCGCTGGACGTTCGTAATTTCGGTGTTGAGCTCTGGCCAGATTGAGCAGGAGAGGCTGTGTACGTTGGAAGTTTTAGTAGGCGAAACAAGTTCAGAGCCCAAGTGTTTGTGGTTCGTTTGAGAGGTTACCAGTGGGAGATGAGGACCAGCAAGAGCTTTCAGGGCTGGCACCTTTAGTGTAGGAGCAATCCCTGGACGTTCGCAATGTCGGTGTTGAGCTCTGGCCAGATTGAGCAGGAGAGGCTGTGTACGTTGGAAGTTTTAGTAGGCTAAACAAGTTCAGAGGCCAAGTGTTTGTGGTTCGTTTGAGAGGTTACCAGTGGGAGATGAGGACCAGCAAGAGCTTTCAGGGCTGGCACCTTTAGTGTAGGAGCAATCGCTGGACGTTCGTAACTTCGGTGTGGAGCTCTGGCCAGATTGAGCAGGAGAGGCTGTGTACGTTGGAAGTTCTAGTAGGCTAAACAAGTTCAGAGCCCAAGTACTTGTGGTTCGTTTGAGAGGTTACCAGTGGGAGATGAGGACCAGCAAGAGCTTTCAGGGCTGGCACCTTTAGTGTAGGAGCAATCCCTGGACGTTCGCAATGTCGGTGTTGAGCTCTGGCCAGATTGAGCAGGAGAGGCTGTGTACGTTGGAAGTTTTAGTAGGCTAAACAAGTTCAGAGCCCAAGTGTTTGTGGTTCGTTTGAGAGGTTACCAGTGGGAGATGAGGACCAGCAAGAGCTTTCAGGGCTGGCACCTTTAGTGTAGGAGCAATCAATGGACGTTCGTAATTTCGGTGTTGAGCTCTGGCCAGATTGAGCAGGAGAGGCGGTGTACGTTGGAAGTTTTAGTAGGCTAAACAAGTTCAGAGCCCAAGTGTTTGTGGTTCGTTTGAGAGGTTACCAGTGGGAGATGAGGACCAGCAAGAGCTTTCAGGGCTGGCACCTTTAGTGTAGGAGCAATCCCTGGACGTTCGCAATGTCGGTGTTGAGCTCTGGCCAGATTGAGCAGGAGAGTCTGTGTACATTGGAAGTTTTAGTAGGCTAAACAAGTTCAGAGCCCAAGTGTTTGTGGTTCGTTTGAGAGGTTACCAGTGGGAGATGAGGAGCAGCAAGAGCTTTCAGGGCTGGCACCTTTAGTGTAGGAGGAATCCCTGGACGTTCGCAATGTCGGTGTTGAGCTCTGGCCAGATTGAGCAGGAGAGGCTGTGTACGTTGGAAGTTTTAGTAGGCTAAACAAGTTCAGAGCCCAAGCGTTTGTGGTTCGTTTGAGAGGTTACCAGTGGGAGATGAGGACCAGCAAGAGCTTTCAGGGCTGGCACCTTTAGTGTAGGAGCAATCCCTGGACGTTCGCAATTTCGGTGTTGAGCTCTGGCACAGATTGAGCAGGAGAGGCTGTGTACGTTGAAGTTTTAGTAGGCTAAACAAGTTGAGAGCCCAAGTGTTTGTGGTTCGTTTGAGAGGTTACCAGTGGGAGATGAGGACCAGCAAGAGCTTTCAGGGCTGGCACCTTTAGTGTAGGAACAATCCCTGGACGATCGCAATGTCGGTGTTGAGCTCTGGCCAGATTGAGCAGGAGAGGCTGTGTACGTTGGAAGTTTTAGTAGGCTAAACAAGTTCAGAGCCCAAGTGTTTGTGGTTCGTTTGAGAGGTTACCAGTGGGAGATGAGGAGCAGCAAGAGCTTTCAGGGCTGGCACCTTTAGTGTAGGAGCAATCGCTGGAGGTTTCGCAATGTCGGTGTGGAGCTCTGGCCAGATTGAGCAGGAGAGGCTGTGTACGTTGGAAGTTTTAGTAGGCTAAACAAGTTCAGAGCCCAAGTGTTTGTGGTTCGTTTGAGAGGTTACCAGTGGGAGATGAGGACCAGCAAGAGCTTTCAGGGCTGGCACCTTTAGTGTAGGAGCAATCGCTGGACGTTCGCAATTTCGGTGTTGAGCTCTGGCCAGATTGAGCAGGAGAGGCTGTGTACGTTGGAAGTTTTAGTAGGCGAAACAAGTTCAGAGGCCAAGTGTTTGTGGTTCGTTTGAGAGGTTACCAGTGGGAGATGAGGACCAGCAAGAGCTTTCAGGGCTGGCACCTTTAGTGTAGGAGCAATTGCTGGACGTTCGCAATTTCGGTGTTGAGCTCTGGCCAGATTGAGCAGGAGAGGCTGTGTACGTTGGAAGTTTTAGTAGGCTAAACAAGTTGAGAGCCCAAGTGTTTGTGGTTCGTTTGAGAGGTTACCAGTGGGAGATGAGGACCAGCAAGAGCTTTCAGGGCTGGCACCTTTAGTGTAGGAGCAATCCCTGGACGTTCGCAATTTCGGTGTTGAGCTCTGGCCAGATTGAGCAGGAGAGGCTGTGTACGTTGGAAGTTTTAGCAGCTAAACAAGTTCAGAGCCCCAAGTGTTTGTGGTTCGTTTGAGAGGTTACCAGTGGGAGATGAGGACCAGCAAGAGCTTTCAGGGCTGGCACCTTTAGTGTAGGAGCAATCCCTGGACGTTCGCAATTTCGGTGTTGAGCTCTGGCCAGATTGAGCAGGAGAGGCTGTGTACGTTGGAAGTTTTAGTAGGCTAAACAAGTTCAGAGCCCAAGTGTTTGTGGTTCGTTTGAGAGGTTACCAGTGGGAGATGAGGACCAGCAGAGCTTTCAGGGCTGGCACCTTTAGTGTAGGAGCAATCCCTGGACGTTCGCAATGTCGGTGTTGAGCTCTGGCCAGATTGAGCAGGAGAGGCTGTGTACGTTGGAAGTTTTAGTAGGCGAAACAAGTTCAGAGCCCAAGTGTTTGTGGTTCGTTTGAGAGGTTACCAGTGGGAGATGAGGCCAGCAAGAGCTTTCAGGGCTGGCACCTTTAGTGTAGGAGCAATCGCTGGACGTTCGTAATTTCGGTGTGGAGCTCTGGCCAGATTGAGCAGGAGAGGCTGTGTACGTTGGAAGTTTTAGTAGGCTAAACAAGTTCAGAGCCCAAGTGTTTGTGGTTCGTTTGAGAGGTTACCAGTGGGAGATGAGGACCAGCAAGAGCTTTCAGGGCTGGCACCTTTAGTGTAGGAGCAATCCCTGGACGTTCGCAATGTCGGTGTTGAGCTCTGGCCAGATTGAGCAGGAGAGGCTGTGTACGTTGGAAGTTTTAGTAGGCTAAACAAGTTCAGAGCCCAAGTGTTTGTGGTTCGTTTGAGAGGTTACCAGTGGGAGATGAGGACCAGCAAGAGCTTTCAGGGCTGGCACCTTTATTGTAAGAGCAATCCCTGCACGTTCGCAATGTCGGTGTTGAGCTCTGGCCAGATTGAGCAGGAGAGGCTGTGTACGTTGGAAGTTTTAGTAGGCTAAACAAGTTCAGAGCCCAAGTGTTTGTGGTTCGTTTGAGAGGTTACCAGTGGGAGATGAGGACCAGCAAGAGCTTTCAGGGCTGGCACCTTTAGTGTAGGAGCAATCGATGGACGTTCGTAATTTCGGTGTTGAGCTCTGGCCAGATTGAGCAGGAGAGGCTGTGTACGTTGGAAGTTTTAGTAGGCGAAACAAGTTCAGAGGCCAAGTGTTTGTGGTTCGTTTGAGAGGTTACCAGTGGGAGATGAGGACCAGCAAGAGCTTTCAGGGCTGGCACCTTTAGTGTAGGAGCAATCCCTGGACGTTCGTGATTTCGGTGTTGAGCTCTGGCCAGATTGAGCAGGAGAGGCTGTGTACGTTGGAAGTTTTAGTAGGCTAAACAACTTGAGAGGCCAAGTGTTTGTGGTTCGTTTGAGAGGTTACCAGTGGGAGATGAGGACCAGCAAGAGCTTTCGGGGCTGGCACCTTTAGTGTAGGAGCAATCCTGGACGTTCGCAATGTCGGTGTTGAGCTCTGGCCAGATTGAGCAGGAGAGGCTGTGTACGTTGGAAGTTTTAGTAGGCTAAACAAGTTCAGAGCCCAAGTGTTTGTGGTTCGTTTGAGAGGTTACCAGTGGGAGATGAGGAGCAGCAAGAGCTTTCAGGGCTGGCACCTTTAGTGTAGGAGCAATCGCTGGACGTTCGCAATTTCGGTGTTGAGCTCTGGCCAGATTGAGCAGGAGAGGCTGTGTACGTTGGAAGTTTTAGTAGGCTAAACAAGTTGAGAGCCCAAGTGTTTGTGGTTCGTTTGAGAGGTTACCAGTGGGAGATGAGGACCAGCAAGAGCTTTCAGGGCTGGCACCTTTAGTGTAGGAGCAATCCCTGGACGTTCGCAATGTCGGTGTTGAGCTCTGGCCAGATTGAGCAGGAGAGGCTGTGTACGTTGGAAGTTTTAGTAGGCTAAACAAGTTCAGAGGCCAAGTGTTTGTGGTTCGTTTGAGAGGTTACCAGTGGGAGATGAGGACCAGCAAGAGCTTTCAGGGCTGGCACCTTTAGTGTAGGAGCAATCCCTGGACGTTCGCAATGTCGGTGTTGAGCTCTGGCCAGATTGAGCAGGAGAGGCTGTGTACGTTGGAAGTTTTAGTAGGCTAAACAAGTTCAGAGCCCAAGTGTTTGTGGTTCGTTTGAGAGGTTACCAGTGGGAGATGAGGACCAGCAAGAGCTTTCAGGGCTGGCACCTTTAGTGTAGAGCAATCCCTGGACGTTCGCAATGTCGGTGTTGAGCTCTGGCCAGATTGAGCAGGAGAGGCTGTGTACGTTGGAAGTTTTAGTAGGCGAAACAAGTTCAGAGCCCAAGTGTTTGTGGTTCGTTTGAGAGGTTACCAGTGGGAGATGTGGACCAGCAAGAGCTTTCAGGGCTGGCAACCTTTAGTGTAGGAGCAATCGCTGGACGTTCGTAATTTCGGTGTTGAGCTCTGGCCAGATTGAGCAGGAGAGGCTGTGTACGTTGGAAGTTTTAGTAGGCGAAACAAGTTCAGAGCCCAAGTGTTTGTGGTTCGTTTGAGAGGTTACCAGTGGGAGATGAGGACCAGCAAGAGCTTTCAGGGCTGGCACCTTTAGTGTAGGAGCAATCCCTGGACGTTCGCAATGTCGGTGTTGAGCTCTGGCCAGATTGAGCAGGAGAGGCTGTGTACGTTGGAAGTTTTAGTAGGCTAAACAAGTTCAGAGGCCAAGTGTTTGTGGTTCGTTTGAGAGGTTACCAGTGGGAGATGAGGACCAGCAAGAGCTTTCAGGGCTGGCACCTTTAGTGTAGGAGCAATCGCTGGACGTTCGCAATGTCGGTGTTGAGCTCTGGCCAGATTGAGCAGGAGAGGCTGTGTACGTTGGAAGTTTTAGTAGGCTAAACAAGTTCAGAGCCCAAGTGTTTGTGGTTCGTTTGAGAGGTTACCAGTGGGAGATGAGGACCAGCAAGAGCTTTCAGGGCTGTCACCTTTAGTGTAGGAGCAATCCCTGGACGTTCGTAATTTCGGTGTTGAGCTCTGGCCAGATTGAGCAGGAGAGGCTGTGTACGTTGGAAGTTTTAGTAGGCTAACAAGTTCAGAGCCCAAGTGTTTGTGGTTCGTTTGAGAGGTTACCAGTGGGAGATGAGGAGCAGCAAGAGCTTTCAGGGCTGGCACCTTTAGTGTAGGAGCAATCCCTGGACGTTCGCAATGTCGGTGTTGAGCTCTGGCCAGATTGAGCAGGAGAGGCTGTGTACGTTGGAAGTTTTAGTAGGCTAAACAAGTTCAGAGCCCAAGTGTTTGTGGTTCGTTTGAGAGGTTACCAGTGGGAGATGAGGACCAGCAAGAGCTTTCAGGGCTGGCACCTTTAGTGTAGGAGCAATCCCTGGACGTTCGCAATGTCGGTGTTGAGCTCTGGCCAGATTGAGCAGGAGAGGCTGTGTACGTTGGAAGTTTTAGTAGGCTAAACAAGTTCAGAGCCCAAGTGTTTGTGGTTCGTTTGAGAGGTTACCAGTGGGAGATGAGGAGCAGCAAGAGCTTTCAGGGCTGGCACCTTTAGTGTAGGAGGAATCCCTGGACGTTCGCAATGTCGGTGTTGAGCTCTGGCCAGATTGAGCAGGAGAGGCTGTGTACGTTGGAAGTTTTAGTAGGCTAAACAAGTTCAGAGGCCCAAGCGTTTGTGGTTCGTTTGAGAGGTTACCAGTGGGAGATGAGGACCAGCAAGAGCTTTCAGGGCTGGCACCTTTAGTGTAGGAGCAATCCCTGGACGTTCGCAATTTCGGTGTTGAGCTCTGGCCAGATTGAGCAGGAGAGGCTGTGTACGTTGGAAGTTTTTAGTAGGCTAAACAAGTTGAGAGCCCAAGTGTTTGTGGTTCGTTTGAGAGGTTACCAGTGGGAGATGAGGACCAGCAAGAGCTTTCAGGGCTGGCACCTTTAGTGTAGGAACAATCCCTGGACGATCGCAATGTCGGTGTTGAGCTCTGGCCAGATTGAGCAGGAGAGGCTGTGTACGTTGGAAGTTTTAGTAGGCTAAACAAGTTCAGAGCCCAAGTGTTTGTGGTTCGTTTGAGAGGTTACCAGTGGGAGATGAGGACCAGCAAGAGCTTTCAGGGCTGGCACCTTTAGTGTAGGAGCAATCCCTGGACGTTCGCAATGTCGGTGTGGAGCTCTGGCCAGATTGAGCAGGAGAGGCTGTGTACGTTGGAAGTTTTAGTAGGCTAAACAAGTTCAGAGCCCAAGTGTTTGTGGTTCGTTTGAGAGGTTACCAGTGGGAGATGAGGACCAGCAAGAGCTTTCAGGGCTGGCACCTTTAGTGTAGGAGCAATCGCTGGACGTTCGCAATTTCGGTGTTGAGCTCTGGCCAGATTGAGCAGGAGAGGCTGTGTACGTTGGAAGTTTTAGTAGGCGAAACAAGTTCAGAGGCCAAGTGTTTGTGGTTCGTTTGAGAGGTTACCAGTGGGAGATGAGGACCAGCAAGAGCTTTCAGGGCTGGCACCTTTAGTGTAGGAGCAATCCCTGGACGTTCGTGATTTCGGTGTTGAGCTCTGGCCAGATTGAGCAGGAGAGGCTGTGTACGTTGGAAGTTTTAGTAGGCTAAACAAGTTGAGAGCCCAAGTGTTTGTGGTTCGTTTGAGAGGTTACCAGTGGGAGATGAGGACCAGCAAGAGCTTTCAGGGCTGGCACCTTTAGTGTAGGAGCAATCCCTGGACGTTCGCAATGTCGGTGTTGAGCTCTGGCCAGATTGAGCAGGAGAGGCTGTGTACGTTGGAAGTTTTAGTAGGCTAAACAAGTTGAGAGCCCAAGTGTTTGTGGTTCGTTTGAGAGGTTACCAGTGGGAGATGAGGACCAGCAAGAGCTTTCAGGGCTGGCACCTTTAGTGTAGGAGCAATCGCTGGACGTTCGCAATTTCGGTGTTGAGCTCTGGCCAGATTGAGCAGGAGAGGCTGTGTACGTTGGAAGTTTTAGTAGGCTAAACAAGTTGAGAGCCCAAGTGTTTGTGGTTCGTTTGAGAGGTTACCAGTGGGAGATGAGGACCAGCAAGAGCTTTCAGGGCTGGCACCTTTAGTGTAGGAGGAATCCCTGGACGTTCGCAATGTCGGTGTTGAGCTCTGGCCAGATTGAGCAGGAGAGGCTGTGTATGTTGGAAGTTTTAGTAGGCTAAACAAGTTCAGAGCCCAAGTGTTTGTGGTTCGTTTGAGAGGTTACCAGTGGGAGATGAGGACCAGCAAGAGCTTTCAGGGCTGGCACCTTTAGTGTAGGAGCAATCCCTGGACGTTCGCAATGTCGGTGTTGAGCTCTGGCCAGATTGAGCAGGAGAGGCTGTGTACGTTGGAAGTTTTAGTAGGCTAAACAAGTTCAGAGCCCAAGTGTTTGTGGTTCGTTTGAGAGGTTACCAGTGGGAGATGAGGACCAGCAAGAGCTTCAGGGCTGGCACCTTTAGTGTAGGAGCAATCCCTGGCCGTTCGCAATTTCGGTGTTGAGCTCTGGCCAGATTGAGCAGGAGAGGCTGTGTACGTTGGAAGTTTTAGCAGCTAAACAAGTTCAGAGCCCAAGTGTTTGTGGTTCGTTTGAGAGGTTACCAGTGGGAGATGAGGACCAGCAAGAGCTTTCAGGGCTGGCACCTTTAGTGTAGGAGCAATCCCTGGACGTTCGCAATGTCGGTGTGGAGCTCTGGCCAGATTGAGCAGGAGAGGCTGTGTACGTTGGAAGTTTTAGTAGGCTAAACAAGTTCAGAGCCCAAGTGTTTGTGGTTCGTTTGAGAGGTTACCAGTGGGAGATGAGGACCAGCAAGAGCTTTCAGGGCTGGCACCTTTAGTGTAGGAGCAATCCCTGGACGTTCGCAATGTCGGTGTTGAGCTCTGGCCAGATTGAGCAGGAGAGGCTGTGTACGTTGAAGTTTTAGTAGGCGAAACAAGTTCAGAGGCCAAGTGTTTGTGGTTCGTTTGAGAGGTTACCAGTGGGAGATGAGGACCAGCAAGAGCTTTCAGGGCTGGCACCTTTAGTGTAGGAGCAATCCCTGGACGTTCGTGATTTCGGTGTTGAGCTCTGGCCAGATTGAGCAGGAGAGGCTGTGTACGTTGGAAGTTTTAGTAGGCTAAACAAGTTGAGAGCCAAGTGTTTGTGGTTCGTTTGAGAGGTTACCAGTGGGAGATGAGGACCAGCAAGAGCTTTCAGGGCTGGCACCTTTAGTGTAGGAGCAATCCCTGGACGTTCGCAATGTCGGTGTTGAGCTCTGGCCAGATTGAGCAGGAGAGGCTGTGTACGTTGGAAGTTTTAGTAGGCTAAACAAGTTCAGAGCCCAAGTGTTTGTGGTTTGTTTGAGAGGTTACCAGTGGGAGATGAGGACCAGCAAGAGCTTTCAGGGCTGGCACCTTTAGTGTAGGAGCAATCGCTGGACGTTCGCAATTTCGGTGTGAGCTCTGGCCAGATTGAGCAGGAGAGGCTGTGTACGTTGGAAGTTTTAGTAGGCTAAACAAGTTGAGAGCCCAAGTGTTTGTGGTTCGTTTGAGAGGTTACAGTGGGAGATGAGGACCAGCAAGAGCTTTCAGGGCTGGCACCTTTAGTGTAGGAGGAATCCCTGGACGTTCGCAATGTCGGTGTTGAGCTCTGGCCAGATTGAGCAGGAGAGGCTGTGTACGTTGGAAGTTTTAGTAGGCTAAACAAGTTCAGAGCCCAAGTGTTTGTGGTTCGTTTGAGAGGTTACCAGTGGGAGATGAGGACCAGCAAGAGCTTTCAGGGCTGGCACCTTTAGTGTAGGAGCAATCCCTGGACGTTCGCAATTTCGGTGTTGAGCTCTGGCCAGATTGAGCAGGAGAGGCTGTGTACGTTGGAAGTTTTAGTAGGCTAAACAAGTTCAGAGCCCAAGTGTTTGTGGTTCGTTTGAGAGGTTACCAGTGGGAGATGAGGACCAGCAAGAGCTTTCAGGGCTGGCACCTTTAGTGTAGGAGCAATCCCTGGCCGTTCGCAATTTCGGTGTTGAGCTCTGGCCAGATTGAGCAGGAGAGGCTGTGTACGTTGGAAGTTTTAGCAGCTAAACAAGTTCAGAGCCCAAGTGTTTGTGGTTCGTTTGAGAGGTTACCAGTGGGAGATGAGGACCAGCAAGAGCTTTCAGGGCTGGCACCTTTAGTGTAGGAGCAATCGCTGGACGTTCGCAATTCGGTGTTGAGCTCTGGCCAGATTGAGCAGGAGAGGCTGTGTACGTTGGAAGTTTTAGTAGGCTAAACAAGTTGAGAGCCCAAGTGTTTGTGGTTCGTTTGAGAGGTTACCAGTGGGAGATGAGACCAGCAAGAGCTTTCAGGGCTGGCACCTTTAGTGTAGGAGCAATCCCTGGACGTTCGCAATGTCGGTGTTGAGCTCTGGCCAGATTGAGCAGGAGAGGCTGTGTACGTTGGAAGTTTTAGTAGGCTAAACAAGTTCAGAGCCCAAGTGTTTGTGGTTCGTTTGAGAGGTTACCAGTGGGAGATGAGGACCAGCAAGAGCTTTCAGGGCTGGCACCTTTAGTGTAGGAGCAATCCCTGGACGTTCGCAATGTCGGTGTTGAGCTCTGGCCAGATTGAGCAGGAGAGGCTGTGTACGTTGGAAGTTTTAGTAGGCTAAACAAGTTCAGAGCCCCAAGTGTTTGTGGTTCATTTGAGAGGTTACCAGTGGGAGATGAGGACCAGCAAGAGCTTTCAGGGCTGGCACCTTTATTGTAGGAGCAATCCCTGCACGTTCGCAATGTCGGTGTTGAGCTCTGGCCAGATTGAGCAGGAGAGGCTGTGTACGTTGGAAGTTTTAAGTCAGGCTAAACAAGTTCAGAGCCCAAGTGTTTGTGGTTCGTTTGAGAGGTTACCAGTGGGAGATGAGGACAGCAAGAGCTTTCAGGGCTGGCACCTTTAGTGTAGGAGCAATCCCTGGACGTTTGCAATGTCGGTGTTGAGCTCTGGCCAGATTGAGCAGGAGAGGCTGTGTACGTTGGAAGTTTTAGAGGCTAAACAAGTTCAGAGCCCAAGTGTTTGTGGTTCGTTTGAGAGGTTACCAGTGGGAGATGAGGACCAGCAAGAGCTTTCAGGGCTGGCACCTTTAGTGTAGGAGCAATCGATGGACGTTCGTAATTTCGGTGTTGAGCTCTGGCCAGATTGAGCAGGAGAGGCTGTGTACGTTGGAAAGTTTTAGTAGGCTAAACAAGTTCAGAGCCCAAGTTTTTGTGGTTCGTTTGAGAGGTTACCAGTGGGAGATGAGGACCAGCAAGAGCTTTCAAGGGCTGGCGCCTTTAGTGTAGGAGGAATCCCTGGACGTTCGCAATGTCGGTGTTGAGCTCTGGCCAGATTGAGCAGGAGAGGCTGTGTACGTTGGAAGTTTTAGTAGGCGAAACAAGTTCAGAGCCCAAGTGTTTGTGGTTCGTTTGAGAGGTTACCAGTGGGAGATGAGGACCAGCAAGAGCTTTCAGGGCTGGCACCTTTAGTGTAGGAGCAATCCCTGGACGTTCGCAATGTCGGTGTTGAGCTCTGGCCAGATTGAGCAGGAGAGGCTGTGTACGTTGGAAGTTTTAGTAGGCTAAACAAGTTCAGAGCCCAAGTGTTTGTGGTTCGTTTGAGAGGTTACCAGTGGGAGATGAGGAGCAGCAAGAGCTTTCAGGGCTGGCACCTTTAGTGTAGGAGCAATCGCTGGACGTTCGTAATTTCGGTGTTGAGCTCTGGCCAGATTGAGCAGGAGAGGCTGTGTACGTTGGAAGTTTTAGCAGCCTAAACAAGTTCAGAGCCCAAGTGTTTGTGGTTCGTTTGAGAGGTTACCAGTGGGAGATGAGGACCAGCAAGAGCTTTCAGGGCTGGCACCTTTAGTGTAGGAGGAATCCCTGGACGTTCGCAATGTCGGTGTTGAGCTCTGGCCAGATTGAGCAGGAGAGGCTGTGTACGTTGGAAGTTTTAGTAGGCTAAACAAGTTCAGAGGCCAAGTGTTTGTGGTTCGTTTGAGAGGTTACCAGTGGGAGATGAGGACCAGCAAGAGCTTCAGGGCTGGCGCCTTTAGTGTAGGAGGAATCCCTGGACGTTCGCAATGTCGGTGTTGAGCTCTGGCCAGATTGTGCAGGAGAGGCTGTGTACGTTGGAAGTTTTAGTAGGCTAAACAAGTTCAGAGCCCAAGTGTTTGTGGTTCGTTTGAGAGGTTACCAGTGGGAGATGAGGACCAGCAAGAGCTTTCAGGGCTGGCACCTTAGTGTAGGAGCAATCCCTGGACGTTCGCAATGTCGGTGTTGAGCTCTGGCCAGATTGAGCAGGAGAGGCTGTGTACGTTGAAGTTTTAGTAGGCTAAACAAGTTCAGAGCCCAAGTGTTTGTGGTTCGTTTGAGAGGTTACCAGTGGGAGATGAGGACCAGCAAGAGCTTTCAGGGCTGGCACCTTTAGTGTAGGAGCAATCCCTGGACGTTCGCAATGTCGGTGTGGAGCTCTGGCCAGATTGAGCAGGAGAGGCTGTGTACGTTGGAAAAAGTTTTAGTAGGCTAAACAAGTTCAGAGCCCAAGTGTTTGTGGTTCATTTGAGAGGTTACCAGTGGGAGATGAGGACCAGCAAGAGCTTTCAGGGCTGGCACCTTTAGTGTAGGAGCAATCGCTGGACGTTCGTAATTTCGGTGTGGAGCTCTGGCCAGATTGAGCAGGAGAGGCTGTGTATGTTGGAAGTTTTAGTAGGCTAAACAAGTTCAGAGGCCAAGTGTTTGTGGTTCGTTTGAGAGGTTACCAGTGGGAGATGAGGACCAGCAAGAGCTTTCAGGGCTGGCACCTTTAGTGTAGGAGCAATCCCTGGACGTTCGCAATGTCGGTGTTGAGCTCTGGCCACATTGAGCAGGAGAGGCTGTGTACGTTGGAAGTTTTAGTAGGCTAAACAAGTTCAGAGCCCAAGTGTTTGTGGTTCGTTTGATAGGTTACCAGTGGGAGATGAGGACCAGCAAGAGCTTTCAGGGCTGGCACCTTTAGTGTAGGAGCAATCGATGGACGTTCGTAATTTCGGTGTTGAGCTCTGGCCAGATTGAGCAGGAGAGGCTGTGTACGTTGGAAGTTTTAGTAGGCTAAACAAGTTCAGAGCCCAAGTTTTTGTGGTTCGTTTGAGAGGTTACCAGTGGGAGATGAGGACCAGCAAGAGCTTTCAGGGCTGGCACCTTTAGTGTAGGAGGAATCCCTGGACGTTCGCAATGTCGGTGTTGAGCTCTGGCCAGATTGAGCAGGAGAGGCTGTGTACGTTGGAAGTTTTAGTAGGCGAAACAAGTTCAGAGCCCAAGTGTTTGTGGTTCGTTTGAGAGGTTACCAGTGGCAGATGAGGAGCAGCAAGAGCTTTCAGGGCTGGCACCTTTAGTGTAGGAGCAATCCCTGGACGTTCGTAATTTCGGTGTTGAGCTCTGGCCAGATTGAGCAGGAGAGGCTGTGTACGTTGGAAGTTTTAGTAGGCTAAACAAGTTCAGAGCCCAAGTGTTTGTGGTTCGTTTGAGAGGTTACCAGTGGGAGATGAGGACCAGCAAGAGCTTTCGGGGCTGGCACCTTTAGTGTAGGAGCAATCCCTGGACGTTCGCAATGTCGGTGTTGAGCTCTGGCCAGATTGAGCAGGAGAGGCTGTGTACGTTGGAAGTTTTAGTAGGCTAAACAAGTTCAGAGCCCAAGTGTTTGTGGTTCGTTTGAGAGGTTACCAGTGGGAGATGAGGACCAGCAAGAGCTTTCAGGGCTGGCACCTTTAGTGTAGGAGCAATCCCTGGACGTTCGCAATTTCTGTGTTGAGCTCTGGCCAGATTGAGCAGGAGAGGCTGTGTACGTTGGAAGTTTTAGTAGGCGAAACAAGTTCAGAGCCCAAGTGTTTGTGGTTCGTTTGAGAGGTTACCAGTGGGAGATGAGGACCAGCAAGAGCTTTCAGGGCTGGCACCTTTAGTGTAGGAGCAATCCCTGGACGTTCGCAATGTCGGTGTTGAGCTCTGGCCAGATTGAGCAGGAGAGGCTGTGTACGTTGGAAGTTTTAGTAGGCTAAACAAGTTCAGAGCCCAAGTGTTTGTGGTTCGTTTGAGAGGTTACCAGTGGGAGATGAGGACCAGCAAGAGCTTTCAGGGCTGGCACCTTTAGTGTAGGAGCAATCGATGGACGTTCGTAATTTCGGTGTTGAGCTCTGGCCAGATTGAGCAGGAGAGGCTGTGTACGTTGGAAGTTTTAGTAGGCTAAACAAGTTCAGAGCCCAAGTGTTTGTGGTTCATTTGAGAGGTTACCAGTGGGAGATGAGGACCAGCAAGAGCTTTCAGGGCTGGCACCTTTAGTGTAGGAGCAATCGCTGGACGTTCGTAATTTCGGTGTGGAGCTCTGGCCAGATTGAGCAGGAGAGGCTGTGTATGTTGGAAGTTTTAGTAGGCTAAACAAGTTCAGAGGCCAAGTGTTTGTGGTTCGTTTGAGAGGTTACCAGTGGGAGATGAGGACCAGCAAGAGCTTTCAGGGCTGGCACCTTTAGTGTAGGAGCAATCCCTGGACGTTCGCAATGTCGGTGTTGAGCTCTGGCCACATTGAGCAGGAGAGGCTGTGTACGTTGGAAGTTTTAGTAGGCTAAACAAGTTCAGAGCCCAAGTGTTTGTGGTTCGTTTGATAGGTTACCAGTGGGAGATGAGGACCAGCAAGAGCTTTCAGGGCTGGCACCTTTAGTGTAGGAGCAATCGATGGACGTTCGTAATTTCGGTGTTGAGCTCTGGCCAGATTGAGCAGGAGAGGCTGTGTACGTTGGAAGTTTTAGTAGGCTAAACAAGTTCAGAGCCCAAGTTTTTGTGGTTCGTTTGAGAGGTTACCAGTGGGAGATGAGGACCAGCAAGAGCTTTCAGGGCTGGCACCTTTAGTGTAGGAGGAATCCCTGGACGTTCGCAATGTCGGTGTTGAGCTCTGGCCAGATTGAGCAGGAGAGGCTGTGTACGTTGGAAGTTTTAGTAGGCGAAACAAGTTCAGAGCCCAAGTGTTTGTGGTTCGTTTGAGAGGTTACCAGTGGCAGATGAGGAGCAGCAAGAGCTTTCAGGGCTGGCACCTTTAGTGTAGGAGCAATCCCTGGACGTTCGTAATTTCGGTGTTGAGCTCTGGCCAGATTGAGCAGGAGAGGCTGTGTACGTTGGAAGTTTTAGTAGGCTAAACAAGTTCAGAGCCCAAGTGTTTGTGGTTCGTTTGAGAGGTTACCAGTGGGAGATGAGGACCAGCAAGAGCTTTCGGGGCTGGCACCTTTAGTGTAGGAGCAATCCCTGGACGTTCGCAATGTCGGTGTTGAGCTCTGGCCAGATTGAGCAGGAGAGGCTGTGTACGTTGGAAGTTTTAGTAGGCTAAACAAGTTCAGAGCCAAAGTGTTTGTGGTTCGTTTGAGAGGTTACCAGTGGGAGATGAGGACCAGCAAGAGCTTTCAGGGCTGGCACCTTTAGTGTAGGAGCAATCCCTGGACGTTCGCAATTTCTGTGTTGAGCTCTGGCCAGATTGAGCAGGAGAGGCTGTGTACGTTGGAAGTTTTAGTAGGCGAAACAAGTTCAGAGCCCAAGTGTTTGTGGTTCGTTTGAGAGGTTACCAGTGGGAGATGAGGACCAGCAAGAGCTTTCGGGGCTGGCACCTTTAGTGTAGGAGCAATCCCTGGACGTTCGCAATGTCGGTGTTGAGCTCTGGCCAGATTGAGCAGGAGAGGCTGTGTACGTTGGAAGTTTTAGTAGGCTAAACAAGTTCAGAGCCCAAGTGTTTGTGGTTCGTTTGAGAGGTTACCAGTGGGAGATGAGGACCAGCAAGAGCTTTCAGGGCTGGCGCCTTTAGTGTAGGAGGAATCCCTGGACGTTCGCAATGTCGGTGTTGAGCTCTGGCCAGATTGAGCAGGAGAGGCTGTGTACGTTGGAAGTTTTAGTAGGCTAAACAAGTTCAGAGCCCAAGTGTTTGTGGTTCGTTTGAGAGGTTACCAGTGGGAGATGAGGACCAGCAAGAGCTTTCAGGGCTGGCACCTTTAGTGTAGGAGCAATCGCTGGACGTTCGTAATTTCGGTGTGGAGCTCTGGCCAGATTGAGCAGGAGAGGCTGTGTACGTTGGAAGTTTTAGTAGGCTAAACAAGTTCAGAGCCCAAGTGTTTGTGGTTCGTTTGAGAGGTTACCAGTGGGAGATGAGGACCAGCAAGAGCTTTCAGGGCTGGCACCTTTAGTGTAGGAGCAATCCCTGGACGTTCGTGATTTCGGTGTTGAGCTCTGGCCAGATTGAGCAGGAGAGGCTGTGTACGTTGGAAGTTTTAGTAGGCTAAACAAGTTCAGAGCCCAAGTGTTTGTGGTTCGTTTGAGAGGTTACCAGTGGGAGATGAGGACCAGCAAGAGCTTTCAGGGCTGGCACCTTTAGTGTAGGAGCAATCCCTGGACGTTCGCAATTTCTGTGTTGAGCTCTGGCCAGATTGAGCAGGAGAGGCTGTGTACGTTGGAAGTTTTAGTAGGCGAAACAAGTTCAGAGCCCAAGTGTTTGTGGTTCGTTTGAGAGGTTACCAGTGGGAGATGAGGACCAGCAAGAGCTTTCAGGGCTGGCACCTTTAGTGTAGGAGCAATCCCTGGACGTTCGCAATGTCGGTGTTGAGCTCTGGCCAGATTGAGCAGGAGAGGCTGTGTACGTTGGAAGTTTTAGTAGGCTAAACAAGTTCAGAGCCCAAGTGTTTGTGGTTCGTTTGAGAGGTTACCAGTGGGAGATGAGGACCAGCAAGAGCTTTCAGGGCTGGCACCTTTAGTGTAGGAGCAATCGCTGGACGTTCGCAATTTCGGTGTTGAGCTCTGGCCAGATTGAGCAGGAGAGGCTGTGTACGTTGGAAGTTTTAGTAGGCTAAACAAGTTCAGAGCCCAAGTGTTTGTGGTTCGTTTGAGAGGTTACCAGTGGGAGATGAGGACCAGCAAGAGCTTTCAGGGCTGGCACCTTTAGTGTAGGAGGAATCCCTGGACGTTCGCAATGTCGGTGTTGAGCTCTGGCCAGATTGAGCAGGAGAGGCTGTGTACGTTGGAAGTTTTAGTAGGCTAAACAAGTTCAGAGCCCAAGTGTTTGTGGTTCGTTTGAGAGGTTACCAGTGGGAGATGAGGACCAGCAAGAGCTTTCAGGGCTGGCACCTTTAGTGTAGGAGCAATCCCTGGACGTTCGCAATGTCGGTGTTGAGCTCTGGCCAGATTGAGCAGGAGAGGCTGTGTACGTTGGAAGTTTTAGTAGGCTAAACAAGTTCAGAGCCCAAGTGTTTGTGGTTCGTTTGAGAGGTTACCAGTGGGAGATGAGGACCAGCAAGAGCTTTCAGGGCTGGCACCTTTAGTGTAGGAGCAATCCCTGGACGTTCGCAATGTCGGTGTTGAGCTCTGGCCAGATTGAGCAGGAGAGGCTGTGTACGTTGGAAGTTTTAGTAGGCTAAACAAGTTCAGAGCCCAAGTGTTTGTGGTTCGTTTGAGAGGTTACCAGTGGGAGATGAGGACCAGCAAGAGCTTTCAGGGCTGTCACCTTTAGTGTAGGAGCAATCCCTGGACGTTCGTAATTTCGGTGTTGAGCTCTGGCCAGATTGAGCAGGAGAGGCTGTGTACGTTGGAAGTTTTAGTAGGCTAAACAAGTTCAGGGCCCAAGTGTTTGTGGTTCGTTTGAGAGGTTACCAGTGGGAGATGAGGAGCAGCAAGAGCTTTCAGGGCTGGCACCTTTAGTGTAGGAGCAATCCCTGGACGTTCGCAATGTCGGTGTTGAGCTCTGGCCAGATTGAGCAGGAGAGGCTGTGTACGTTGGAAGTTTTAGTAGGCTAAACAAGTTCAGAGCCCAAGTGTTTGTGGTTCGTTTGAGAGGTTACCAGTGGGAGATGAGGACCAGCAAGAGCTTTCAGGGCTGGCACCTTTAGTGTAGGAGCAATCCCTGGACGTTCGTAATTTCGGTGTGGAGCTCTGGCCAGATTGAGCAGGAGAGGCTGTGTACGTTGGAAGTTTTAGTAGGCTAAACAAGTTCAGAGCCCAAGTGTTTGTGGTTCGTTTGAGAGGTTACCAGTGGGAGATGAGGACCAGCAAGAGCTTTCAGGGCTGGCACCTTTAGTGTAGGAGCAATCCCTGGACGTTCGCAATGTCGGTGTTGAGCTCTGGCCAGATTGAGCAGGAGAGGCTGTGTACGTTGGAAGTTTTAGTAGGCGAAACAAGTTCAGAGCCCAAGTGCTTGTGGTTCGTTTGAGAGGTTACCAGTGGGAGATGAGGACCAGCAAGAGCTTTCAGGGCTGGCACCTTTAGTGTAGGAGCAATCGCTGGACGTTCGCAATGTCGGTGTTGAGCTCTGGCCAGATTGAGCAGGAGAGGCTGTGTACATTGGAAGTTTTAGTAGGCTAAACAAGTTCAGAGCCCAAGCGTTTGTGGTTCGTTTGAGAGGTTACCAGTGGGAGATGAGGAGCAGCAAGAGCTTTCAGGGCTGGCACCTTTAGTGTAGGAGCAATCCCTGGACGTTCGTAATTTCGGTGTTGAGCTCTGGCCAGATTGAGCAGGAGAGGCTGTGTACGTTGGAAGTTTTAGTAGGCTAAACAAGTTCAGAGCCCAAGTGTTTGTGGTTCGTTTGAGAGGTTACCAGTGGGAGATGAGGACCAGCAAGAGCTTTCAGGGCTGGCACCTTTAGTGTAGGAGCAATCCCTGGACGTTCGCAATGTCGGTGTTGAGCTCTGGCCAGATTGAGCAGGAGAGGCTGTGTACGTTGGAAGTTTTAGTAGGCGAAACAAGTTCAGAGCCCAAGTGTTTGTGGTTCGTTTGAGAGGTTACCAGTGGGAGATGAGGACCAGCAAGAGCTTTCAGGGCTGGCACCTTTAGTGTAGGAGCAATCGCTGGACGTTCGTAATCTCGGTGTGGAGCTCTGGCCAGATTGAGCAGGAGAGGCTGTGTACGTTGGAAGTTTTAGTAGGCTAAACAAGTTCAGAGCCCAAGTGTTTGTGGTTCGTTTGAGAGGTTACCAGTGGGAGATGAGGACCAGCAAGAGCTTTCAGGGCTGGCACCTTTAGTGTAGGAGCAATCCCTGGACGTTCGCAATGTCGGTGTTGAGCTCTGGCCAGATTGAGCAGGAGAGGCTGTGTACGTTGGAAGTTTTAGTAGGCGAAACAAGTTCAGAGCCCAAGTGTTTGTGGTTCGTTTGAGAGGTTACCAGTGGGAGATGAGGACCAGCAAGAGCTTTCAGGGCTGGCACCTTTAGTGTAGGAGCAATCGCTGGACGTTCGTAATTTCGGTGTTGAGCTCTGGCCAGATTGAGCAGGAGAGGCTGTGTACGTTGGAAGTTTTAGTAGGCGAAACAAGTTCAGAGCCCAAGTGCTTGTGGTTCGTTTGAGAGGTTACCAGTGGGAGATGAGGACCAGCAAGAGCTTTCAGGGCTGGCACCTTTAGTGTAGGAGCAATCCCTGGACGTTCGCAATGTCGGTGTTGAGCTCTGGCCAGATTGAGCAGGAGAGGCTGTGTACATTGGAAGTTTTAGTAGGCTAAACAAGTTCAGAGCCCAAGTGTTTGTGGTTCGTTTGAGAGGTTACCAGTGGGAGATGAGGACCAGCAAGAGCTTTCAGGGCTGGCACCTTTAGTGTAGGAGCAATCGATGGTCGTTCGTAATTTCGGTGTTGAGCTCTGGCCAGATTGAGCAGGAGAGGCTGTGTACGTTGGAAGTTTTAGTAGGCTAAACAAGTTCAGAGCCCAAGTGTTTGTGGTTCGTTTGAGAGGTTACCAGTGGGAGATGAGGACCAGCAAGAGCTTTCAGGGCTGGCACCTTTAGTGTAGGAGCAATCCCTGGACGTTCGTAATTTCGGTGTTGAGCTCTGGCCAGATTGAGCAGGAGAGGCTGTGTACGTTGGAAGTTTTAGTAGGCTAAACAAGTTCAGAGCCCAAGTGTTTGTGGTTCGTTTGAGAGGTTACCAGTGGGAGATGAGGACCAGCAAGAGCTTTCAGGGCTGGCACCTTTAGTGTAGGAGCAATCCCTGGACGTTCGCAATGTCGGTGTTGAGCTCTGGCCAGATTGAGCAGGAGAGGCTGTGTACGTTGGAAGTTTTAGTAGGCGAAACAAGTTCAGAGCCCAAGTGTTTGTGGTTCGTTTGAGAGGTTACCAGTGGGAGATGAGGACCAGCAAGAGCTTTCAGGGCTGGCACCTTTAGTGTAGGAGCAATCGCTGGACGTTCGTAATCTCGGTGTGGAGCTCTGGCCAGATTGAGCAGGAGAGGCTGTGTACGTTGGAAGTTTTAGTAGGCTAAACAAGTTCAGAGCCCAAGTGTTTGTGGTTCGTTTGAGAGGTTACCAGTGGGAGATGAGGACCAGCAAGAGCTTTCAGGGCTGGCACCTTTAGTGTAGGAGCAATCCCTGGACGTTCGCAATGTCGGTGTTGAGCTCTGGCCAGATTGAGCAGGAGAGGCTGTGTACGTTGGAAGTTTTAGTAGGCGAAACAAGTTCAGAGCCCAAGTGTTTGTGGTTCGTTTGAGAGGTTACCAGTGGGAGATGAGGACCAGCAAGAGCTTTCAGGGCTGGCACCTTTAGTGTAGGAGCAATCGCTGGACGTTCGTAATTTCGGTGTTGAGCTCTGGCCAGATTGAGCAGGAGAGGCTGTGTACGTTGGAAGTTTTAGTAGGCGAAACAAGTTCAGAGCCCAAGTGCTTGTGGTTCGTTTGAGAGGTTACCAGTGGGAGATGAGGACCAGCAAGAGCTTTCAGGGCTGGCACCTTTAGTGTAGGAGCAATCCCTGGACGTTCGCAATGTCGGTGTTGAGCTCTGGCCAGATTGAGCAGGAGAGGCTGTGTACATTGGAAGTTTTAGTAGGCTAAACAAGTTCAGAGCCCAAGTGTTTGTGGTTCGTTTGAGAGGTTACCAGTGGGAGATGAGGACCAGCAAGAGCTTTCAGGGCTGGCACCTTTAGTGTAGGAGCAATCGATGGTCGTTCGTAATTTCGGTGTTGAGCTCTGGCCAGATTGAGCAGGAGAGGCTGTGTACGTTGGAAGTTTTAGTAGGCTAAACAAGTTCAGAGCCCAAGTGTTTGTGGTTCGTTTGAGAGGTTACCAGTGGGAGATGAGGACCAGCAAGAGCTTTCAGGGCTGGCACCTTTAGTGTAGGAGCAATCCCTGGACGTTCGCAATGTCGGTGTGGAGCTCTGGCCAGATTGAGCAGGAGAGGCTGTGTACGTTGGAAGTTTTAGTAGGCTAAACAAGTTCAGAGCCCAAGTGTTTGTGGTTCGTTTGAGAGGTTACCAGTGGGAGATGAGGACCAGCAAGAGCTTTCAGGGCTGGCACCTTTAGTGTAGGAGCAATCCCTGGACGTTCGCAATGTCGGTGTTGAGCTCTGGCCAGATTGAGCAGGAGAGGCTGTGTACGTTGGAAGTTTTAGTAGGCGAAACAAGTTCAGAGGCCAAGTGTTTGTGGTTCGTTTGAGAGGTTACCAGTGGGAGATGAGGACCAGCAAGAGCTTTCAGGGCTGGCACCTTTAGTGTAGGAGCAATCCCTGGACGTTCGTGATTTCGGTGTTGAGCTCTGGCCAGATTGAGCAGGAGAGGCTGTGTACGTTGGAAGTTTTAGTAGGCTAAACAAGTTGAGAGCCCAAGTGTTTGTGGTTCGTTTGAGAGGTTACCAGTGGGAGATGAGGACCAGCAAGAGCTTTCAGGGCTGGCACCTTTAGTGTAGGAGCAATCCCTGGACGTTCGCAATGTCGGTGTTGAGCTCTGGCCAGATTGAGCAGGAGAGGCTGTGTACGTTGGAAGTTTTAGTAGGCTAAACAAGTTCAGAGCCCAAGTGTTTGTGGTTTGTTTGAGAGGTTACCAGTGGGAGATGAGGACCAGCAAGAGCTTTCAGGGCTGGCACCTTTAGTGTAGGAGCAATCGCTGGACGTTCGCAATTTCGGTGTTGAGCTCTGGCCAGATTGAGCAGGAGAGGCTGTGTACGTTGGAAGTTTTAGTAGGCTAAACAAGTTGAGAGCCCAAGTGTTTGTGGTTCGTTTGAGAGGTTACCAGTGGGAGATGAGGACCAGCAAGAGCTTTCAGGGCTGGCACCTTTAGTGTAGGAGGAATCCCTGGACGTTCGCAATGTCGGTGTTGAGCTCTGGCCAGATTGAGCAGGAGAGGCTGTGTACGTTGGAAGTTTTAGTAGGCTAAACAAGTTCAGAGCCCAAGTGTTTGTGGTTCGTTTGAGAGGTTACCAGTGGGAGATGAGGACCAGCAAGAGCTTTCAGGGCTGGCACCTTTAGTGTAGGAGCAATCCCTGGACGTTCGCAATTTTGGTGTTGAGCTCTGGCCAGATTGAGCAGGAGAGGCTGTGTACGTTGGAAGTTTTAGTAGGCTAAACAAGTTCAGAGCCCAAGTGTTTGTGGTTCGTTTGAGAGGTTACCAGTGGGAGATGAGGACCAGCAAGAGCTTTCAGGGCTGGCACCTTTAGTGTAGGAGCAATCCCTGGCCGTTCGCAATTTCGGTGTTGAGCTCTGGCCAGATTGAGCAGGAGAGGCTGTGTACGTTGGAAGTTTTAGCAGCTAAACAAGTTCAGAGCCCAAGTGTTTGTGGTTCGTTTGAGAGGTTACCAGTGGGAGATGAGGACCAGCAAGAGCTTTCAGGGCTGGCACCTTTAGTGTAGGAGCAATCGCTGGACGTTCGCAATTTCGGTGTTGAGCTCTGGCCAGATTGAGCAGGAGAGGCTGTGTACGTTGGAAGTTTTAGTAGGCTAAACAAGTTGAGAGCCCAAGTGTTTGTGGTTCGTTTGAGAGGTTACCAGTGGGAGATGAGGACCAGCAAGAGCTTTCAGGGCTGGCACCTTTAGTGTAGGAGCAATCCCTGGACGTTCGCAATGTCGGTGTTGAGCTCTGGCCAGATTGAGCAGGAGAGGCTGTGTACGTTGGAAGTTTTAGTAGGCGAAACAAGTTGAGAGCCCAAGTGTTTGTGGTTCGTTTGAGAGGTTACCAGTGGGAGATGAGGACCAGCAAGAGCTTTCAGGGCTGGCACCTTTAGTGTAGGAGCAATCCCTGGACGTTCGCAATGTCGGTGTTGAGCTCTGGCCAGATTGAGCAGGAGAGGCTGTGTACGTTGGAAGTTTTAGTAGGCTAAACAAGTTCAGAGCCCAAGTGTTTGTGGTTCATTTGAGAGGTTACCAGTGGGAGATGAGGACCAGCAAGAGCTTTCAGGGCTGGCACCTTTATTGTAGGAGCAATCCCTGCACGTTCGCAATGTCGGTGTTGAGCTCTGGCCAGATTGAGCAGGAGAGGCTGTGTACGTTGGAAGTTTTAGTAGGCTAAACAAGTTCAGAGGCCAAGTGTTTGTGGTTCGTTTGAGAGGTTACCAGTGGGAGATGAGGACCAGCAAGAGCTTTCAGGGCTGGCACCTTTAGTGTAGGAGCAATCCCTGGACGTTCGCAATGTCGGTGTTGAGCTCTGGCCAGATTGAGCAGGAGAGGCTGTGTACGTTGGAAGTTTTAGTAGGCTAAACAAGTTCAGAGCCCAAGTGTTTGTGGTTCGTTTGAGAGGTTACCAGTGGGAGATGAGGACCAGCAAGAGCTTTCAGGGCTGGCACCTTTAGTGTAGGAGCAATCGATGGACGTTCGTAATTTCGGTGTTGAGCTCTGGCCAGATTGAGCAGGAGAGGCTGTGTACGTTGGAAGTTTTAGTAGGCTAAACAAGTTCAGAGCCCAAGTTTTTGTGGTTCGTTTGAGAGGTTACCAGTGGGAGATGAGGACCAGCAAGAGCTTTCAGGGCTGGCGCCTTTAGTGTAGGAGGAATCCCTGGACGTTCGCAATGTCGGTGTTGAGCTCTGGCCAGATTGAGCAGGAGAGGCTGTGTACGTTGGAAGTTTTAGTAGGCGAAACAAGTTCAGAGCCCAAGTGTTTGTGGTTCGTTTGAGAGGTTACCAGTGGGAGATGAGGACCAGCAAGAGCTTTCAGGGCTGGCACCTTTAGTGTAGGAGCAATCCCTGGACGTTCGCAATGTCGGTGTTGAGCTCTGGCCAGATTGAGCAGGAGAGGCTGTGTACGTTGGAAGTTTTAGTAGGCTAAACAAGTTCAGAGCCCAAGTGTTTGTGGTTCGTTTGAGAGGTTACCAGTGGGAGATGAGGAGCAGCAAGAGCTTTCAGGGCTGGCACCTTTAGTGTAGGAGCAATCGCTGGACGTTCGTAATTTCGGTGTTGAGCTCTGGCCAGATTGAGCAGGAGAGGCTGTGTACGTTGGAAGTTTTAGTAGGCGAAACAAGTTCAGAGGCCAAGTGTTTGTGGTTCGTTTGAGAGGTTACCAGTGGGAGATGAGGACCAGCAAGAGCTTTCAGGGCTGGCACCTTTAGTGTAGGAGGAATCCCTGGACGTTCGCAATGTCGGTGTTGAGCTCTGGCCAGATTGAGCAGGAGAGGCTGTGTACGTTGGAAGTTTTAGTAGGCTAAACAAGTTCAGAGGCCAAGTGTTTGTGGTTCGTTTGAGAGGTTACCAGTGGGAGATGAGGACCAGCAAGAGCTTTCAGGGCTGGCGCCTTTAGTGTAGGAGGAATCCCTGGACGTTCGCAATGTCGGTGTTGAGCTCTGGCCAGATTGAGCAGGAGAGGCTGTGTACGTTGGAAGTTTTAGTAGGCTAAACAAGTTGAGAGCCCAAGTGTTTGTGGTTCGTTTGAGAGGTTACCAGTGGGAGATGAGGACCAGCAAGAGCTTTCAGGGCTGGCACCTTTAGTGTAGGAGCAATCCCTGGACGTTCGCAATGTCGGTGTTGAGCTCTGGCCAGATTGAGCAGGAGAGGCTGTGTACGTTGGAAGTTTTAGTAGGCTAAACAAGTTCAGAGCCCAAGTGTTTGTGGTTCGTTTGAGAGGTTACCAGTGGGAGATGAGGACCAGCAAGAGCTTTCAGGGCTGGCACCTTTAGTGTAGGAGCAATCGATGGACGTTCGTAATTTCGGTGTTGAGCTCTGGCCAGATTGAGCAGGAGAGGCTGTGTACGTTGGAAGTTTTAGTAGGCTAAACAAGTTCAGAGCCCAAGTGTTTGTGGTTCATTTGAGAGGTTACCAGTGGGAGATGAGGACCAGCAAGAGCTTTCAGGGCTGGCACCTTTAGTGTAGGAGCAATCGCTGGACGTTCGTAATTTCGGTGTGGAGCTCTGGCCAGATTGAGCAGGAGAGGCTGTGTATGTTGGAAGTTTTAGTAGGCTAAACAAGTTCAGAGGCCAAGTGTTTGTGGTTCGTTTGAGAGGTTACCAGTGGGAGATGAGGACCAGCAAGAGCTTTCAGGGCTGGCACCTTTAGTGTAGGAGCAATCCCTGGACGTTCGCAATGTCGGTGTTGAGCTCTGGCCAGATTGAGCAGGAGAGGCTGTGTACGTTGGAAGTTTTAGTAGGCTAAACAAGTTCAGAGCCCAAGTGTTTGTGGTTCGTTTGAGAGGTTACCAGTGGGAGATGAGGACCAGCAAGAGCTTTCAGGGCTGGCACCTTTATTGTAGGAGCAATCCCTGGACGTTCGCAATGTCGGTGTTGAGCTCTGGCCAGATTGAGCAGGAGAGGCTGTGTACGTTGGAAGTTTTAGTAGGCTAAACAAGTTCAGAGCCCAAGTTTTTGTGGTTCGTTTGAGAGGTTACCAGTGGGAGATGAGGACCAGCAAGAGCTTTCAGGGCTGGCACCTTTAGTGTAGGAGGAATCCCTGGACGTTCGCAATGTCGGTGTTGAGCTCTGGCCAGATTGAGCAGGAGAGGCTGTGTACGTTGGAAGTTTTAGTAGGCGAAACAAGTTCAGAGCCCAAGTGTTTGTGGTTCGTTTGAGAGGTTACCAGTGGCAGATGAGGAGCAGCAAGAGCTTTCAGGGCTGGCACCTTTAGTGTAGGAGCAATCCCTGGACGTTCGTAATTTCGGTGTTGAGCTCTGGCCAGATTGAGCAGGAGAGGCTGTGTACGTTGGAAGTTTTAGTAGGCTAAACAAGTTCAGAGCCCAAGTGTTTGTGGTTCGTTTGAGAGGTTACCAGTGGGAGATGAGGACCAGCAAGAGCTTTCGGGGCTGGCACCTTTAGTGTAGGAGCAATCCCTGGACGTTCGCAATGTCGGTGTTGAGCTCTGGCCAGATTGAGCAGGAGAGGCTGTGTACGTTGGAAGTTTTAGTAGGCTAAACAAGTTCAGAGCCCAAGTGTTTGTGGTTCGTTTGAGAGGTTACCAGTGGGAGATGAGGACCAGCAAGAGCTTTCAGGGCTGGCACCTTTAGTGTAGGAGCAATCCCTGGACGTTCGCAATTTCTGTGTTGAGCTCTGGCCAGATTGAGCAGGAGAGCTGTGTACGTTGGAAGTTTTAGTAGGCTAAACAAGTTCAGAGCCCAAGTGTTTGTGGTTCGTTTGAGAGGTTACCAGTGGGAGATGAGGACCAGCAAGAGCTTTCAGGGCTGGCACCTTTAGTGTAGGAGCAATCCCTGGACGTTCGCAATGTCGGTGTTGAGCTCTGGCCAGATTGAGCAGGAGAGGCTGTGTACGTTGGAAGTTTTAGTAGGCTAAACAAGTTCAGAGCCCAAGTGTTTGTGGTTCGTTTGAGAGGTTACCAGTGGGAGATGAGGACCAGCAAGAGCTTTCAGGGCTGGCACCTTTAGTGTAGGAGCAATCGATGGACGTTCGTAATTTCGGTGTTGAGCTCTGGCCAGATTGAGCAGGAGAGGCTGTGTACGTTGGAAGTTTTAGTAGGCTAAACAAGTTCAGAGCCCAAGTGTTTGTGGTTCATTTGAGAGGTTACCAGTGGGAGATGAGGACCAGCAAGAGCTTTCAGGGCTGGCACCTTTAGTGTAGGAGCAATCGCTGGACGTTCGTAATTTCGGTGTGGAGCTCTGGCCAGATTGAGCAGGAGAGGCTGTGTATGTTGGAAGTTTTAGTAGGCTAAACAAGTTCAGAGGCCAAGTGTTTGTGGTTCGTTTGAGAGGTTACCAGTGGGAGATGAGGACCAGCAAGAGCTTTCAGGGCTGGCACCTTTAGTGTAGGAGCAATCCCA